>NC_138128.1:104204809-104224809 GCF_964188305.1 Podarcis bocagei | reverse complement strand
TTAGTGTTAGGGTTAGGGTGAGGGTTGGGGTTGGAGTTAGGGCTAGGGGTAGGGTTAGGGTAAGGGTTAGGTTTTGCATTTTGGTTAGGGTTAGGGTTAGGGTTAGGGTTGGGGTTGGGGTTAGGGTTAGGGTTAGGGTTAGGGTTAGGGTTAGGGTTAGGGTTAGGGTTAGGGTTAGGGTTAGGGTTAGGGTTAGGGTTGGGTTGGGTTGGGTTTGCTTATGGGGTTGGAGTTAGGGTTAGGGTTAGGGTTACGGTTAGGGTTAGGGTTAGGGTTAGGGTTAGGGTTAGGGTTAGGGTTGGGGTTAGGGTTACGGTTAGGGTTAGGGTTTGGGTTACGGTTAGGATTGGGGTTAGCGTTAGGGTTATTGTTGGTTTTAGAATTGGGGTTAGGATTCGGGTTAGGGTTAGGGTTGGGGTTAGGGTTAGGGTTAGGGTTAGGGTTAGGGTTACGGTTACGGTTAGGGTTAGGGTTAGGGTTAGGATTGGGGTTAGGGTTAGGGTTAGGGTTAGTGTTAGTGTTTCGGTTATGGTTAGTTTTAGAATTGGGGTTAGGATTGGGGTTAGGGTTAGGGTTGGGGTAAGGGTTAGGGTTAGGGTTAGGATTGGGGTTAGGGTTAGCATTTTGGTTAAGGTTAGGGTTAGGGTTAGGGTGAGGGTTACGGTTAGGGTTATGGTTACGGTTAGGGTTAAGAATGGGGTTAGGGTTAGGGTTACGGTTAACGTTTCGCTTATGGTTAGTTTTAGAATTGGGGTTAGGATTGGGGTTAGGGTTGGGGTTAGGGTTAGGGTTAGGGTTAGGGTTAGCATTTCGGTTAGGGTTAGGGTTAGGGTTAGGGTGAAGGTTGGGGTTGGAGTTAGGGCTAGGGGTAGGGTTATGGTTATGGTTAGGGTTAGGGTTAGGTTTTGCATTTTGGTTAGGTTTTGAGTAAGGGTTAGGGTTAGGGTTAGGGTTAGGGTTGGGGTTGGAGTTAGGGTTAGGGTTAGGGTTAGGGTTAGGTTTAGGGTTAGGATTGGGGTTAGGGTTAGGGTTAGGGTTAGGGTTAGGGTTAGGGTTAGGGTTAGGGTTGGGTTGGGTTGGGTTTGCGTTTGGGGTTGGAGTTAGGGTTAGGGTTAGGGTTATGTTTAGGGTTAGGGTTGGGGTTGGGGTTAGGGTTACGGTTAGGGTTAGGGTAAGGGTTAGGGGTAGGTTTACCATTTCGGTTTGGGTTAGGGTTAGTGTTAGGGTTAGGGTTGTGGTTAGGGTTAGGGTTTGGGTTACGGTTAGGATTGGGTTTAGCGTTAGGGTTATGGTTAGGGTTAGGATTGGGGTTAGGGTTAGTGTCAGGGTTAGCATTTCGGTTAGGGTTAGGGTTAGGGTTAGGGATAGGGATAGGGATAGGGATAGGGATAGGGATAGGGTTAGGGTTAGGGTTAGGGGTAGGGTTAGGGTTAGGGTTACGGTTAGGATTGGGGTTAGGGTTAGCGTTTCGGTTATCGTTAGTTTTAGAATTGGGGTTAGGATTGGGGTTAGGGTTAGGGTTGGGGTTAGGGCTAGGGTTAGGGTTAGGGTTAGGGTTAGGATTGGGGTTAGGGTTAGCATTTCAGTTAGGGTTAGGGTTAGGGTTAGGGTTAGGGTTAGGGTGACGGTTAGGGTTAGGGTTACGGTTAGGGTTAGGATTGGGGTTAGGGTTAGGGTTACGGTTAACGTTTTGGTTATGGTTAGTTTTAGAATTGGGGTTAGGATTTGGGTTAGGGTTAGGGTTGGGGTTAGGGTTAGGGTTAGCATTTCGGTTAGGGTTAGGGTTAGGGTGAGGGTTGGGGTTGGGGTTGGAGTTAGGGCTAGGGGTAGGGTTAGGGTTAGGGTTAGGGTTAGTGTTAGTGTAAGGGTTCAGAGACAGAGGCACAGGTGAGGGAGGAGACGGAGAGCGACGAGGAAGAATCCCAGGACAGTGAGGAAGAGGATGACAATGACTTGAGATCTTCCATGAGTCTCTCAAGTGAATCGGAGGATTCTCAGGAGGGGGCGCCCCTAGTCAGGACAAGGGGGGTCACAGGGGGGACCTGCCAGGAGCAGGGAAGCAGCAGGGAAACCCCAAGCGGGAGTGGGAGATCGGGGCCGGCTTCCCAGCAGGAACGAAGGGAAGAGAGGGGGGTTCCCAGTGTGACACACGGAGCGGAGCAGGAAAGAGACAGGGGAAGGAGATCTGGGGAGAACGTCCTGCCGGAAGAGGGGGAGAGTAGTACAGGGAGTAGTGTCAGTGTCAAAAGGAAGGTCAGGGGTAGCGAGCGCGCGCCAAGTTCAAATGTGGAGGCGCGCGGAAATGGAGAAAGCCCGGAGGAGGAGCCCAGCCCCAAAGCACGAAGGAGGGGGGAAGAGGCATCTCAGGAATCCGCTTCGGGAGAGAGCAGGAGGGAAGGAACCCAGGGGGGCAGAAAGACCCTGCGGAAAAGGAAAGACAGGAAGCGGTGGTCTAGCACAAGCCTCATAAGTTGGTGCAGGGGCGGGGCCGAGTCAGAGGGGACTTCAAATGTCTGACGTTAGACACTCGGGGCTGCACGCCTCGGTTGTGGAACCAATAATGAACTGCAATAAACATCCTTGTATATAAGAAGAACTTGGCGTTGGTCTTTTGTGAGCTGAGACCAGAGGCAGCCTGTGACAGTAAGTCCCCTCCAAAACTACGCAAAAATTATTATTTTTTTGCAAAGCTCACGAAGTTTGGCAGCCATGAGTATGGACCAGCAGATAGCTGAGCTACGCGACGCAGTCTCCCAGCTTACCACTGCGGTAACGATCTCCCAGAAGAGGGGGGAAGAGGCGGAAAAGCGGTGCCAAGATCTGCAAGCCAGGTGGGATCATGCATGCCAAGTGGGGTTCCCGGGGACCAAAGCTGCTGGAGTAGCACTGGGCAGAAGAGGGGGCAACTTAGTAGCCCACTTCGATGGGAACCTGCAGCAATACCCCAGTTTTAAGGCAGACGTAGAATATGCGTTGCATTTGCTTCGCGACGACTTTAAAGATGAAGAGGAAAAAGTGGGTTTCATTGTGTCCCACTTGCATGGGGAAGCGAGGGCTTGGCTGCGCAATCTGTGGCGCAAGGATTGCCCTGCTCGAAGGGACTCTGATGAATTTATCAAATGCATGGACGCTTGTTTCCAGTCTAGTGTGGATGTGGATGTGGCACGCCAGCAGCTCCATGGTTTAAGGCAAGGCAAGGCTTCCGTGCGTCAGTACCATGCTCGCTTTTTCGCCTTGCTGAATGTGCTGTGATGGGAGAAAGATTCTCTGGCTGTCAGAGACTTGTTTTGGGAGGGGCTCTCTGGCCCGGTGAAGGACGAATTGGCTAGGGGGGACAGACCTAAAACCCTGGCAGACGTGGTGCAGCGTGCGCTTGCCATTGGAGTGCGCCAGGAAGAACGCCCTTGGCGCAATGAGGGGGGTAGCCAGCTTCACGCACCGTCTAGAGTGCCTCCTTTGTTTCCCAGAGATCCAGGACGTCCGCGTCTCTCCCCTCAGCTGCAGCCAGGGGAGGAGCCTATGGAGCTGGGGAGTGCAAAGGCTCAGTCAGTGGCCGGAGCCCCAGCGTCCGGAACAGTCAAAAAGAAGCCTCCTAGAGGGAACAGGAAGTGTTACGTCTGTGACAGTGCAACGCACATGGCCAAAGAGTGTCCCCAGAGGCTCCGGCAGCACACTGCAGCCTTGGCGACAGTAAATGCAGCAGCACAACATGAAGAGCTGTATCAGGGAAACGACAATGCCTGGCTGGAATCAGCAATGTTGGGGCACAGCCAGGCAAGTCAATAGAGCAGTCCCCAGCGCCTTTGCAGCCTACAGACCCCCTGCCACCCAAACCTGTAGTGCAGCTCACTGCAACACTCCAGCTACCTAATGGACGCACCCTGGAGGTCCCCATCACAATTGACAGTGGGAGCAACGCAGACTTCGTGGGGGTGCAGTTCGTCAAGCAGCATCGCATAGAGCTCCTACCAGCTACGCTGCCATTGAACGTCGTCACAGTGGATGGCAGGAAGCTGCTGGGGGGGCAAGTGGTACAACAGACACCGCCCATGGTGATGCAGATTGGCAATCACCGAGAAGTCATCAGTTTCAACGTCACCCGCCTTTCAGACACGCCTATAGTGTTAGGCATGAGTTGGCTGGATAGGCACAGCCCGACCATGGCGTGGTACCAGCGACAGCTCACCTTCGGCTCGTCCTATTGCGCGCAGCATTGCATCCAGACCGGTCAGGAGGAGGAGGGCCAAGAGGAGGGGCAGCAGCTACGTCTCAGCATGGCGCAAGCAGTACCCCTCAAGTACAAGGGGTTTTTGGAGGTTTTCTGCGAGAAGGAGGCTGACCAGTTGCCACCTCACCGGCCCTACGATTGCGCTATTGACCTCTTGCCAGGGACAACGCTGCCGCCTGTGAGGCTGTATTCCATGTCCGAGGAGGAGCTGCAGGAGCTCCGGGAATTCATAGATCACAATCTACAGCGGGGATTCATCCGAGAATCGAAGGCTGTAGGGGGCAGTCCTGTGTTTTTTGTGAAGAAGAAAAACACGCCCCAAAAGAGACTGATCGTAGACTTCAGATTCATAAACTCAAAGACAAAGCCCGCGGCCTTTCCCATGCCCAAGATCGACGACCTGCTCGCGACGGTGCGGAAAGGGAAGATCTTCACCAAGTTGGATCTCCGCGGAGCTTACAATCTCATACGCGTGCGAGAGGGTGATGAGTGGAAGACGGCCATGTTCACGCCGTTGGGCACCTACGAATACAGAGTTATGCCGTTTGGTCTCCAAAATGGCTCCCACTTTTTCCAAGCTTTTATGCATCATGTGCTAGCGGGACTCCTCTACAAGAAGTGCGTATGTTTCCTCGACGACATTCTGATCTTCTCAGAATCGCCGGAGGCTCACGAGAGCGACGTGAAGGAGGTCCTGCAGAGGCTACGGGAGCACAGGCTCTACGCCAAGTTGGAGAAGTGCCAATTCGACGTGACGGAGGTGGATTTTCTGGGCTATAGGCTGTCCGACAGGGGACTAGCCATGGACAGTGCCAAGGTCCGCGCGGTGTTGGACTGGAAGAGCCCGCGAAATCGGAAAGAGGTCCAGAGGTTCGTCGGCTTCGCCAACTTTTACCGCAAGTTCATCAGGGGTTTCGCCAAGGAGACGGCAGCTATCACGGACACTCTCAGCTCCAAGAAGAAGAAGTTCACCTGGACGGACCAAGCGGAGCAGTCCTTCAGGAGACTTAAGAGTCTCTTCGCGTCCGAAGAACAGCTGCTACACGTGAATCCTGGCAGGCCCATGAGGGTGGAGACTGACGCATCTGACGGAGCGGTGGGGGCCGTCCTCTTACAGGAAGACCCGCAGGGAAACTGGAGGCCCTGTGCTTTCTACTCCAGAAAGCTCAGCAAGTCGGAGCAGAACTACACCATTTGGGACAGGGAGTTGCTGGCCATACACGCAGCTTTCAAGGCGTGGAGGCACTTTCTCATCGGAGCCAAGCACACCGTGCAGGTCCGCACGGACCACAAGAACCTAGAGTACTGGCGCACGGCGAAGCTACAGAGCCAGAGGCACATACGCTGGGCGGAGTTCTTTGCGGATTTCGATTTCAGGATAGAGTACATCCCAGGCGACAACAATGTCATAGCAGATGCGCTCTCCAGGAAACCGCAGTATCTCGAGGCAGCGGCACCGGTGGCAGCCAAGCACATTTTTGCACCGCAGGCGTGGGCGTGCGCTTCAGCCGCCGTGGACCTGGAGGCGGTGCGTCACGCGTTGCAGGCGGATCCGTTCGCACAGTCCAAGATGGAAGAGGTGCGGAGGGGCACAGCGAAGGACGACGAGTTCCAGATACGCGACGGCCTGCTGACCCGTAAAGGTGCTCTCTACATTCCGGGAGACGATCTCCGCGCGAAAGTTCTGCAGCAGTTGCACGACGCACCCAGCGCTGGCCACTTCGGCAAGGAAAAGACGACAGAATTAGTGGCCAGAGACTTTTGGTGGCCCCAGATGCGAGGGGAGGTCGCGGAGTACGTCGCCAGGTGTGACACGTGCCAAAGGTCCAAGCCAGTGCACCAGAAGCCAGCGGGACTGCTGGAACCGCTGGAAACGCCACTGCAACCGTGGGAGAGGGTGGCGCTGGACTTTGTCACTGATCTGCCCAGTTCGCGAGGCAAGACGGCGGTGCTTGTGGTTGTAGACCTGTTCACCAAGATGGCGCATTTCATTCCTTGCGCGAAGGTGGCGACAGCGGAGCAGACAGCCAAACTGTTCATCGACCACGTGTTCAAGGTGCATGGGTTGCCACGGTCCATTCTGTCCGACAGGGGGCTCCAGTTTGTGTCCAGTTTCTGGCGGAAGCTCCTAGAGATCCAGCACGTCAAAATCAACCTGTCGTCGGCGAGACATCCGCAGACCAACGGCCAAGCAGAGAGGGTCAACGCGATCATGCAGCAGTACCTGAGATGTTACGCCAATCAGCGACCCGCGGCTTGGGTGGATTACCTGCCGATGGCTGAGTTTGCCTACAACAACACGAAGCACGCGTCTACGGGGGTGACGCCGTTCTTCGCTAACAATGGAAGGCATCCCAGAACCTTCCCGGGGCTCGTAACGACGGGGGAGGGGGAGCCACAGGAAGCCGACTGTCAGGGCTGCCACTCAGTCCCAGCTCACATAGGACCACGTTAGCCAGCGTTCAGGTTAAAAGAGTCTTTATTGGATTACAGCTTCCATTTCCAAACTGCAATATGCAGCCCTACTTCTTCTAGGTCAGACCGGCGAAGACCCGTCTGAGTCTCCGCCTCTAGCACACCAGCTTAATACCCTAGCCTTGCTCCACCTCCTGCGCCTTTCCCTCCGTCTCTGGGTCCTTCTGCCCCCCGGGGTCTCCTTTTTCCTACTCTCTTCTGACGCGGACCCCCCTGACCCTTCCGCCTCCTTGCGGCGGGCTTTGGGACCTGGTTCACTCTCTGGGCTGCTTACTGCGCCAGCTTCCGCTACATTTGAACTTGGCGCGCGCGCCCAACTCTCAACCTTCCTCTTGATCGTTTCGTCGCTCCCCGAGGTGGGCGTAACTACTCCTGACTCATGCCCTCCCTCCTTCTGAAAGCCTCCGGAACCCGATATCTGCTCCCCTTTCTCCCCGCTGTTCCCGTCTGGGTACGTGGGTCCCGATCTCCAACTGCTGCTCTCTGATTCCTCTCTGGACCCTTCTTCCTGGGGTGTCCCCCTGCTTTCCCCCCTTGCTCTGACTGCTGGCGCTCCCTTCTGGGAATCCTCGGACTCACTGGATAAGCTCGGCGATCTCAGTTCGTCATCCCCACTCATCTTTCCTTCGTATTCCTCCCCCTCGCTCTCTGTCTCCTCCCTTCTCTGCGTCTCTGCTTCTGAACCCCTGACATCCATCCCCCCCTCGAAGCCCCCCCTTCCCCCCTCCCCACTTTCAAGGGTGGTTGCAGGGTGCTCCATCATCACAGGAGTGAATGCCGGATACAGTTCGCTCCTCGTTGCTGGCCGCCAACTGAAGACCTCCGAGTCTTCCTCCTCGCGTTCGTCAATGGTGAGCTGCTCCGCCTCCATTTCAGTGCCGCCGTGCTCGAAACCGAGATCCTCCCCGCACACGTCCATGTCAGTCTCTGCGTCGGTCGCTTGACCTGGCATCTCCAGCCACCTCCGGCGCCACTGCTCCTCTGGCCGATCGTCCCACCAATACGAGGTGTCGGACGCCGAACCCTCCGGTGACCCCTCTGGGGAATGTGTGCGCTGTGCGGGCTCCCCGTCCGAGTCGAAGCCATGGAACGTGCTGGAGGAAAGTGTGGGCGTGAACAACCAGTCGTCGAAGAAGCCTGCTGGCATGGGTCTGTGTGGGAAAAGGGCATGAAACTCGTCCTTGAGCAGGGGTTCCTCCAAAGCGTAGTCTGGCACCCAGCTATTAGCACTAGCCCGGGTGCCCTCTCTGGCTAGGAGGTATTCCACTCCGTCTTCCCCCCATCTGGAGTCCAAAATCTCCGTGACTTCGTTGATGGGGTCCTGCTGTGGCAATCTTCCCGCCTCCGACCGCTCCTGAGACGGACTCGGTGCTGTTCCTGGTTCCTGGAACCTGTGAGGTGTCCTGTAGGGAGTGAGCACCGACCTGTGGAACACCGGATGCATCCTGGAACCCTCCGGGAGCACCAGCCTGAAAGCTACTGGGTTGATCTGCGCTTCGACTTGGTATGGACCGAGTTGCTTGTGCCCCAACTTCTTTTTGGCTAACGATCTGGTCGGCACTGCGTGGGCTGCCAAGCACACCCAGTCTCCCACTCGGATCTCTTCGCCAACCCGCCTGTGCTTGTCCGCTTGCACCTTGTATGCGTGCTTCGCTAGCTGCAGCTGCCGTCGGAGTTGATCGTGGACCTCCTGCAACTCAGACGCGAAAGCGTCCGCCGTCTGCGGTTCCCCTTCCCCCACTCTGTCCAGTCCCGGGAAGGTTCTGGGATTCCTCCCATTGTTGGCGAAGAACGGTGTCACCCCTGTGGACACGTGCTTCGTGTTGTTGTAGGCGAACTCGGCGAGCGGCAGGTAATCCACCCACGTCGCAGGCTGTTGATTGGCATAGCATCTCAGGTACTGCTGCATGATGGCATTGACCCTCTCCGCTTGCCCGTTGGTCTGCGGGTGTCTCGCTGATGTCAGGTTGATTTTGACGTTCAGGAAGCCCATCAGCTTCTGCCAGAAATTCGAGATGAACTGGCGACCGCGGTCGGACAGTATAGACCGCGGCAGCCCGTGCACTTTGAACACGTGCTCTATGAACAGTTTGGCTGTTTGTTCTGCCGTGGCCACCTTCGCACACGGTATGAAGTGTGCCATCTTGGTGAACAAGTCCACCACCACTAGTACAGCCGTCTTGCCTCTCGAGCTGGGTAGATCCGTGACAAAGTCCAGGGCCACCCTCTCCCACGGTTCAAACGGCGTTTGCAGCGGTTCGAGCAGTCCCGCCGGTGGTTTGTGCACCGGCTTGGCCCTCTGGCAGGTGTCGCACCTCGCGACGTAGTCCGCGACTTCCCCTCTCAGTCTGGGCCACCAAAAGTCCCTTGCGACTAATTCCACCGTTTTTTCCGTGCCAAAGTGCCCGGCCGTGGGTGCGTCGTGCAACTGCTGCAGTACCTTGGCGCGAAGTTCATCTCCAGGCACGTAGATGGCCCCTTTACGTAAGAGCAAGCCGTCCCGTATCTGGAACTCGTCGCTCTTCGCCGTGCCCTTGTGCACCTCGGCCATCTTCGCCTGCGCGAATGAGTCGTCCTGCAACGCCCGCCGCACCGCCTCCAGGTCTACTGTGGCTGAAGCGCACGCCCACGCTGTTGGCGCGAAGATGTGCATGGCTGCCGCTGGCGTCGCCTCTTCGAGGTATTGCGGTTTTCGGGACAGTGCATCCGCCATGATGTTGGTGTCGCCTGGGACGTACTCTATTCGGAAATCGAAGTCAGCAAAGAACTCCGCCCAACGTATCTGCCTCTGGTTCAGGAACTTCGCCGTGCGCCAGTGCTCCAGATTCTTGTGGTCCGTGCAGACCTGCACCGTGTGCTTGGCGCCGATCAGGAAGTGTCTCCACGCCTTGAAGGCTGCATGAATGGCAAGCAACTCCCTGTCCCAGATGGTGTAGTTCTGCTCCGACTTGCTGAGCTTTCTGGAGTAGAACGCTCCCGGTCTCCAGACCCCCTGTGGGTCCCTCTGCAGCAGGACAGCTCCCACTGCTCTATCGGACGCGTCTGTCTCTACCCGCATCGGTCTGCTGGGGTCGATATGCAGCAGTTGCTCTTCCGACGCGAAGAGACGCTTGAGTGCCTGAAAGGACTGCTCTGCCTGCTCCGTCCAGATGAATTTCTTTTTCTTGGAGCTTAGCGTGTCCGTAATAGCCGCCGTCTGCATCGCGAACCCTTTGATAAACTTGCGATAGAAGTTGGCGAAGCCGACAAACCGCTGGACCTCCTTCCGGTTGCGCGGGCTCTTCCAATCCAACACCGCTCGCACCTTGGCGCTGTCCATGGCTAGCCCCTTGTCCGACAACTTGTAACCCAAGAAATCCACCTCCGTCGTGTCGAACTGGCACTTCTCCAGTTTGGCGTACAGCCTATGCTGCTGCAACCTCTCCAGCACCTCCCGAACGTCTTGGTCATGCGCTTGCTGCGACTCGGGGAATATCAGGATGTCATCCAGAAAGCAGACGCACTTCTTGTAGAGGAGTCCCGCCAACACATGATGCATGAAAGCTTGAAAACAGTGAGAACCGTTTTGCAATCCAAACGGCATCACTCTGTACTCGTAGGTGCCCAGAGGCGTGAACATGGCTGTCTTCCACTCATCGCCCTCCCTCATGCGGATGAGATTGTACGCCCCTCGCAGGTCCAACTTGGTAAACACGCGTCCCTTGCGCACCGTCGCCAGTAGGTCGTCAATCCTGGGCATGGGGAAATCAGAGGGCTTGGTCATCTTGTTCAAGAGGCGAAAATCCACCACCAGCCTCTTTTGGGGCGTGTCCTTCTTCTTCACAAAGAAAACAGGACTGCCCCCTACTGCCCTGGACTCCCGGATGAAACCGCGCTCCAAATTGTGATCTATGAACTGTTTGAGTTCCTGTAGTTCATCCTCAGACATGGAATACAGCCTCCCCTTCGGTAGCGTCGCCCCTGGTAGGAGGTCAATCTTGCAGTCATATTGCCTGTGCGGTGGTAACTTGTCTGCCTCCTTCTCGCAGAAGACCTCCAGAAAGTCTGCGTATTTGTGGGGGACTGCTTGCAACGTTCCCAACTGCAGTTGTGATTCCTCCTCCTCTCCCTCCTGTCCGGGCAGGATGCAGTGTTCTGCGCAGTAAGAGGAGCCGAAGATCAGCTGTCGCTGGTACCAAGCCAGTGTCGGACTGTGCCTGTCCAGCCAACTCATGCCCAACACAATGGGTGTGTCCGACAGTCGTGTGACGTTAAAACTGATGACTTCCCTGTGGTTGCCAAGGCGCATCACCATTGGCGGCGTTTGCTTCACCACCTGCCCCCCCAGCAACTCTCTGCCATCCACTGTGACGACTTGCAGGGGCAGAGTGGCCGGCAATAGCTGTATAGCGTGCTGCTCCACAAAATCCTGTGCTATAAAGTCTGCGTTGCTTCCAGAATCCACAGAAAGCGGGACTTCGATAGTGACGCCATCGGGCAGCTGGAGAGATGCTGTGAGTTGCACTACTGGTTTGGGTGGGAGGGGGTCTGTGGGTTGCAAGATCGCTGGGGACTGCTTCAGTGATGCGTCTGGCTGGGCCCCAGTGCCTCTGTCTCCAGCCAGACATCGTCGTTTCCCTGCTGGTGTTCGCTGTGTTGCGTGGCCGCTTTCACCGTTGCGGAGGCTGCAGTGTGCTTGGAGCTCCTCTGGGGACACTCTTTCGCCAAGTGTTGAGAGCTGTCGCATATATAACACTTCCTGGTCCCTCTAGGAGGTTTAGTCTTGACTGCCGCCGGTGCAGGGGCTCTGGTAGCTGACTGAGCCCTGGCTCCTCCCACCTCCATAGGTTCCACTCCCCCTCCTGGCGGAGGTGTAGATTGCGCACGCGTAGCGTCCCTGGGAACGAAAGAGAAACTTCTCGCTGCTTCGCGCCCTCCACGTCCTTCGTCTCTGCACCACGGACGTTCTTCCAGCCTCACCCCCACAGTCAGCGCCCTTTGGACCACCTCCTGCGTGCTCCGGGGCCTCTCCCCCCTCGCAATTTCGTCTTTAACAGCACTGCTTAATCCCTCCCAGAAGAGGTCTCTGACTGGGGGCGAATCCCGGTCCCATTCCAAGGCACTGACCAGCGCAAAAAAGCGGGCGTGATACTGGCGTACGCTCGCCCTTCCTTGTTTCAGTCCATGAATCTCCCGTCGGGCAAGATCCACGTCAATGGTAGATAAAAAGCACGCATCCATCGCTTTGATAAAGGCATCTGCATTCTGAAGCGCCGGATCTTTATCCCTCCACAAATTGCGTAGCCACGCTTTAGCATCCCCATGCAAATGGGATAGTATAAACCCCACTTTCTCTTCCTCATCCCTAAAGTCTTTCGCCAGCAGTTGCAGTGCGCACATTACGTCTGCTCGAAAATTGGGGTACTGTTGTAAATTCCCATCGAAGTGAGCCACAAGCCCTCCTGCTCTCCGTGCCAACCCAACCCCCTCCGGTCTGGGTCCTGGCTGCCCATGCTTAGCCAATGCTTCAAACCTGGCGTGGAGATTTCTGTAGGCGGCTGCCGCATCCTCCTCCCTTTTCTTGGATGCCTGTACCTCCGCGTTCAATTGGGTCACTGCCTGTTGCAGCGCTAAAATTTTCTCTGCTTCCGTCATCTCTGCCAACCGTTGTGAGCTCGCTCCCAAACACCAAGTTCCTCCTCTCGCTGCTTCTGCCTCCGCTGCGAGGTATCAGGTGTCCGAAGCTTAAAAGAGACGGGTCTTACTGTCAGGGCTGCCACTCAGTCCCAGCTCACATAGGACCACGTTAGCCAGCGTTCAGGTTAAAAGAGTCTTTATTGGATTACAGCTTCCATTTCCAAACTGCAATATGCAGCCCTACTTCTTCTAGGTCAGACCGGCGAAGACCCGTCTGAGTCTCCGCCTCTAGCACACCAGCTTAATACCCTAGCCTTGCTCCACCTCCTGCGCCTTTCCCTCCGTCTCTGGGTCCTTCTGCCCCCCGGGGTCTCCTTTTTCCTACTCTCTTCTGACGCGGACCCCCCTGACCCTTCCGCCTCCTTGCGGCGGGCTTTGGGACCTGGTTCACTCTCTGGGCTGCTTACTGCGCCAGCTTCCGCTACATTTGAACTTGGCGCGCGCGCCCAACTCTCAACCTTCCTCTTGATCGTTTCGTCGCTCCCCGAGGTGGGCGTAACTACTCCTGACTCATGCCCTCCCTCCTTCTGAAAGCCTCCGGAACCCGATATCTGCTCCCCTTTCTCCCCGCTGTTCCCGTCTGGGTACGTGGGTCCCGATCTCCAACTGCTGCTCTCTGATTCCTCTCTGGACCCTTCTTCCTGGGGTGTCCCCCTGCTTTCCCCCCTTGCTCTGACTGCTGGCGCTCCCTTCTGGGAATCCTCGGACTCACTGGATAAGCTCGGCGATCTCAGTTCGTCATCCCCACTCATCTTTCCTTCGTATTCCTCCCCCTCGCTCTCTGTCTCCTCCCTTCTCTGCGTCTCTGCTTCTGAACCCCTGACACCGACCATTTCGCAGCAGAATTGCAAGAGGTGCACGACGAGCTACGGAGACATTTAGAGCTAGCTAAACAAGCCTATAAGGTGCAGGCGGACAAACACAGGAGGGAGGGGGAAGACATCCAGGTGGGAGACTGGGTATGGTTAGCGGCCCAAGCGGTGCCGGCCAAGTCGTTAGCTAAAAAGAAGCTAGGACACAGGCAACTAGGGCCGTACCAAGTTGAGGCCAGGATCAATCCCGTAGCGTTTCGATTGGCCCTCCCCGAGGGTTCCAGAATGCACCCGGTCTTTCATAGGTCGATGCTCACCCCCTACAAGGCCCCACACAGATTTCAGGAGTCAGGGACGGCACCGGAACCAAGCAGGGAGTCGCCCAAGAGGGGGAGGTCACCTAAGGACGAACCAGTCAACGAGGTCACAGAGATTCTGGACTCAAGATGGGGGGAAGAGGGAGTAGAATATTTTCTCGCCAGGGAGGGCGCCCCGGCCAGCACCAACAGTTGGGTGCCAGACTACGCTTTGGACGAACCCCTCCTCAAGGACGAGTTCCATGCCCTTTTCCCACACAGGCCCATGCCAGCACAGTTTTTCGACGATTGGCTTTTTACGCCCACACTTTCCGCCAGCACCTTCCGAGGGTTCTCCTCCGCAGAGGAGACGACGCCAGAGTCGAGCCCTCCAAGGGGATCGTGTTCGGGGGTGGACACCGACCCTTCTTACTGGTGGGACGACCAACCAGAAGAGGACTGGCGCATGAGGTGGCGGGTGGGTCCTTGGCAAGCAGACCCCACCCAGGCAACAGGGGGAGGGGAGGACGTGAACATGTTGGGAGAGGACAATGGGTTCGAGTACACAAACAATGAACTGGAAGCAGAGGAGATCGACGTCGACGACCTGTGTCCGGCAGCGACCTCCGCAACGACGGAGCCCCCGGAACCTGCGCCCGAGCAGCGGGAGGGGGGAAGGGGGGGCTTCGAGGGGGGGATGGATGTCAGGGGTTCAGAGACAGAGGCACAGGTGAGGGAGGAGACGGAGAGCGGCGAGGAAGAATCCCAGGACAGTGAGGAAGAGGATGACAATGACTTGAGATCTTCCATGAGTCTCTCAAGTGAATCGGAGGATTCTCAGGAGGGGGCGCCCCTAGTCAGGACAAGGGGGGTCACAGGGGGGACCTGCCAGGAGCAGGGAAGCAGCAGGGAAACCCCGAGCGGGAGTGGGAGATCGGGGCCGGCTTCCCAGCAGGAACGAAGGGAAGAGAGGGGGGTGCCCAGTGTGACACACGGAGCGGAGCAGGAAAGAGACAGGGGAAGGAGATCTGGGGAGAACGTCCTGCCGGAAGAGGGGGAGAGTAGTACAGAGAGTAGTGTCAGTGTCAAAAGGAAGGTCAGGGGTAGCGAGCGCGCGCCAAGTTCAAATGTGGAGGCGCGGGGAAATGGAGAAAGCCCGGAGGAGGAGCCCAGCCCCAAAGCACGAAGGAAGGGGGAAGAGGCATCTCAGGAATCCGCTTCGGGAGAGAGCAGGAGGGAAGGAACCCAGGGGGGCAGAAAGACCCTGCGGAAAAGGAAAGACAGGAAGCGGTGGTCTAGCACAAGCCTCATAAGTTGGTGCAGGGGCGGGACCGAGTCAGAGGGGACTTCAAATGTCTGACGTTAGACACTCGGGGCTGCACGCCTCGGTTGTGGAACCAATAATGAACTGCAATAAACATCCTTGTATATAAGAAGAACTTGGCGTTGGTCTTTTGTGAGCTGAGACCAGAGGCAGCCTGTGACAGTAAGTCCCCTCCAAAACTACGCAAAAATTATTATTTTTTTGCAAAGCTCACGAAGTTTGGCAGCCATGAGTATGGACCAGCAGATAGCTGAGCTACGCGACGCAGTCTCCCAGCTTACCACTGCGGTAACGATCTCCCAGAAGAGGGGGGAAGAGGCGGAAAAGCGGTGCCAAGATCTGCAAGCCAGGTGGGATCATGCATGCCAAGTGGGGTTCCCGGGGACCAAAGCTGCTGGAGTAGCACTGGGCAGAAGAGGGGGCAACTTAGTAGCCCACTTCGATGGGAACCTGCAGCAATACCCCAGTTTTAAGGCAGACGTAGAATATGCGTTGCATTTGCTTCGCGACGACTTTAAAGATGAAGAGGAAAAAGTGGGTTTCATTGTGTCCCACTTGCATGGGGAAGCGAGGGCTTGGCTGCGCAATCTGTGGCGCAAGGATTGCCCTGCTCGAAGGGACTCTGATGAATTTATCAAATGCATGGACGCTTGTTTCCAGTCTAGTGTGGATGTGGATGTGGCACGCCAGCAGCTCCATGGTTTAAGGCAAGGCAAGGCTTCCGTGCGTCAGTACCATGCTCGCTTTTTCGCCTTGCTGAATGTGCTGTGATGGGAGAAAGATTCTCTGGCTGTCAGAGACTTGTTTTGGGAGGGGCTCTCTGGCCCGGTGAAGGACGAATTGGCTAGGGGGGACAGACCTAAAACCCTGGCAGACGTGGTGCAGCGTGCGCTTGCCATTGGAGTGCGCCAGGAAGAACGCCCTTGGCGCAATGAGGGGGGTAGCCAGCTTCACGCACCGTCTAGAGTGCCTCCTTTGTTTCCCAGAGATCCAGGACGTCCGCGTCTCTCCCCTCAGCTGCAGCCAGGGGAGGAGCCTATGGAGCTGGGGAGTGCAAAGGCTCAGTCAGTGGCCGGAGCCCCAGCGTCCGGAACAGTCAAAAAGAAGCCTCCTAGAGGGAACAGGAAGTGTTACGTCTGTGACAGTGCAACGCACATGGCCAAAGAGTGTCCCCAGAGGCTCCAGCAGCACACTGCAGCCTTGGCGACAGTAAATGCAGCAGCACAACATGAAGAGCTGTATCAGGGAAACGACAATGCCTGGCTGGAATCAGCAATGTTGGGGCACAGCCAGGCAAGTCAATAGAGCAGTCCCCAGCGCCTTTGCAGCCTACAGACCCCCTGCCACCCAAACCTGTAGTGCAGCTCACTGCAACACTCCAGCTACCTAATGGACGCACCCTGGAGGTCCCCATCACAATTGACAGTGGGAGCAACGCAGACTTCGTGGGGGTGCAGTTCGTCAAGCAGCATCGCATAGAGCTCCTACCAGCCACGCTGCCATTGAACGTCGTCACAGTGGATGGCAGGAAGCTGCTGGGGGGGCAAGTGGTACAACAGACGCCGCCCATGGTGATGCAGATTGGCAATCACCGAGAAGTCATCAGTTTCAACGTCACCCGCCTTTCAGACACGCCTATAGTGTTAGGCATGAGTTGGCTGGATAGGCACAGCCCGACCATGGCGTGGTACCAGCGACAGCTCACCTTCGGCTCGTCCTATTGCGCGCAGCATTGCATCCAGACCGGTCAGGAGGAGGAGGGCCAAGAGGAGGGGCAGCAGCTACGTCTCAGCATGGCGCAAGCAGTACCCCTCAAGTACAAGGGGTTTTTGGAGGTTTTCTGCGAGAAGGAGGCTGACCAGTTGCCACCTCACCGGCCCTACGATTGCGCTATTGACCTCTTGCCAGGGACAACGCTGCCGCCTGTGAGGCTGTATTCCATGTCCGAGGAGGAGCTGCAGGAGCTCCGGGAATTCATAGATCACAATCTACAGCGGGGATTCATCCGAGAATCGAAGGCTGTAGGGGGCAGTCCTGTGTTTTTTGTGAAGAAGAAAAACACGCCCCAAAAGAGACTGATCGTAGACTTCAGATTCATAAACTCAAAGACAAAGCCCGCGGCCTTTCCCATGCCCAAGATCGACGACCTGCTCGCGACGGTGCGGAAAGGGAAGATCTTCACCAAGTTGGATCTCCGCGGAGCTTACAATCTCATACGCGTGCGAGAGGGTGATGAGTGGAAGACGGCCATGTTCACGCCGTTGGGCACCTACGAATACAGAGTTATGCCGTTTGGTCTCCAAAATGGCTCCCACTTTTTCCAAGCTTTTATGCATCATGTGCTAGCGGGACTCCTCTACAAGAAGTGCGTATGTTTCCTCGACGACATTCTGATCTTCTCAGAATCGCCGGAGGCTCACGAGAGCGACATGAAGGAGGTCCTGCAGAGGCTACGGGAGCACAGGCTCTACGCCAAGTTGGAGAAGTGCCAATTCGACGTGACGGAGGTGGATTTTCTGGGCTATAGGCTGTCCGACAGGGGACTAGCCATGGACAGTGCCAAGGTCCGCGCGGTGTTGGACTGGAAGAGCCCGCGAAATCGGAAAGAGGTCCAGAGGTTCGTCGGCTTCGCCAACTTTTACCGCAAATTCATCAGGGGTTTCGCCAAGGAGACGGCAGCTATCACGGACACTCTCAGCTCCAAGAAGAAGAAGTTCACCTGGACGGACCAAGCGGAGCAGTCCTTCAGGAGACTTAAGAGTCTCTTCGCGTCCGAAGAACAGCTGCTACACGTGAATCCTGGCAGGCCCATGAGGGTGGAGACTGACGCATCTGACGGAGCGGTGGGGGCCGTCCTCTTACAGGAAGACCCGCAGGGAAACTGGAGGCCCTGTGCTTTCTACTCCAGAAAGCTCAGCAAGTCGGAGCAGAACTACACCATTTGGGACAGGGAGTTGCTGGCCATACACGCAGCTTTCAAGGCGTGGAGGCACTTTCTCATCGGAGCCAAGCACACCGTGCAGGTCCGCACGGACCACAAGAACCTAGAGTACTGGCGCACGGCGAAGCTACAGAGCCAGAGGCACATACGCTGGGCGGAGTTCTTTGCGGATTTCGATTTCAGGATAGAGTACATCCCAGGCGACAACAATGTCATAGCAGATGCGCTCTCCAGGAAACCGCAGTATCTCGAGGCAGCGGCACCGGTGGCAGCCAAGCACATTTTTGCACCGCAGGCGTGGGCGTGCGCTTCAGCCGCCGTGGACCTGGAGGCGGTGCGTCACGCGTTGCAGGCGGATCCGTTCGCACAGTCCAAGATGGAAGAGGTGCGGAGGGGCACAGCGAAGGACGACGAGTTCCAGATACGCGACGGCCTGCTGACCCGTAAAGGTGCTCTCTACATTCCGGGAGACGATCTCCGCGCGAAAGTTCTGCAGCAGTTGCACGACGCACCCAGCGCTGGCCACTTCGGCAAGGAAAAGACGACAGAATTAGTGGCCAGAGACTTTTGGTGGCCCCAGATGCGAGGGGAGGTCGCGGAGTACGTCGCCAGGTGTGACACGTGCCAAAGGTCCAAGCCAGTGCACCAGAAGCCAGCGGGACTGCTGGAACCGCTGGAAACGCCACTGCAACCGTGGGAGAGGGTGGCGCTGGACTTTGTCACTGATCTGCCCAGTTCACGAGGCAAGACGGCGGTGCTTGTGGTTGTAGACCTGTTCACCAAGATGGCGCATTTCATTCCTTGCGCGAAGGTGGCGACAGCGGAGCAGACAGCCAAACTGTTCATCGACCACGTGTTCAAGGTGCATGGGTTGCCACGGTCCATTCTGTCCGACAGGGGGCGCCAGTTTGTGTCCAGTTTCTGGCGGAAGCTCCTAGGGATCCTGCACGTCAAAATCAACCTGTCGTCGGCGAGACATCCGCAGACCAACGGCCAAGCAGAGAGGGTCAACGCGATCATGCAGCAGTACCTGAGATGTTACGCCAATCAGCGACCCGCGGCTTGGGTGGATTACCTGCCGATGGCTGAGTTTGCCTACAACAACACGAAGCACGCGTCTACGGGGGTGACGCCGTTCTTCGCTAACAATGGAAGGCATCCCAGAACCTTCCCGGGGCTCGTAACGATGGGGGAGGGGGAGCCACAGGAAGCCGACCATTTCGCAGCAGAATTGCAAGAGGTGCACGACGAGCTACGGAGACATTTAGAGCTAGCTAAACAAGCCTATAAGGTGCAGGCGGACAAACACAGGAGGGAGGGGGAAGACATCCAGGTGGGAGACTGGGTATGGTTAGCGGCCCAAGCGGTGCCGGCCAAGTCGTTAGCTAAAAAGAAGCTAGGACACAGGCAACTAGGGCCGTACCAAGTTGAGGCCAGGATCAATCCCGTAGCGTTTCGATTGGCCCTCCCCGAGGGTTCCAGAATGCACCCGGTCTTTCATAGGTCGATGCTCACCCCCTACAAGGCCCCACACAGATTTCAGGAGTCAGGGACGGCACCGGAACCAAGCAGGGAGTCGCCCAAGAGGGGGAGGTCACCTAAGGACGAACCAGTCAACGAGGTCACAGAGATTCTGGACTCAAGATGGGGGGAAGAGGGAGTAGAATATTTTCTCGCCAGGGAGGGCGCCCCGGCCAGCACCAACAGTTGGGTGCCAGACTACGCTTTGGACGAACCCCTCCTCAAGGACGAGTTCCATGCCCTTTTCCCACACAGGCCCATGCCAGCACAGTTTTTCGACGATTGGCTTTTTACGCCCACACTTTCCGCCAGCACCTTCCGAGGGTTCTCCTCCGCAGAGGAGACGACGCCAGAGTCGAGCCCTCCAAGGGGATCGTGTTCGGGGGTGGACACCGACCCTTCTTACTGGTGGGACGACCAACCAGAAGAGGACTGGCGCATGAGGTGGCGGGTGGGTCCTTGGCAAGCAGACCCCACCCAGGCAACAGGGGGAGGGGAGGACGTGAACATGTTGGGAGAGGACAATGGGTTCGAGTACACAAACAATGAACTGGAAGCAGAGGAGATCGACGTCGACGACCTGTGTCCGGCAGCGACCTCCGCAACGACGGAGCCCCCGGAACCTGCGCCCGAGCAGCGGGAGGGGGGAAGGGGGGGCTTCGAGGGGGGGATGGATGTCAGGGGTTCAGAGACAGAGGCACAGGTGAGGGAGGAGACGGAGAGCGAC
>NC_138128.1:104064809-104139809 GCF_964188305.1 Podarcis bocagei | reverse complement strand
GCTGCCAGCGCTTGCCCCCTGGCTCCCTTCCTCCTCCCTGCTCCCTAGCGGTGACGCTGGTCCCGATTTCCAACTGCTCTCCTCTGAGTCCCCTCTGGCTCTATCTTCCTGGGGTGCCCCCCTAAACTCCCCCCTTGCCCTGGCCACTGGTGCTCCTTTCTGTGAATCCTCTGATTCACTGGAAAGACTCGGAGATCTCGGGTCGTCGTCATCACTCATCTTTTCTTCTGCCTCCTCCCCTTCGCTCTCTGTTTCCTCCCTTGCCCTTGCCTCTGCTCCTAAACCCCTGACAGCTTACTTCATGTCATGTTCTTAGCTCTTAATGTACATTGACACAGAAATCGAAAAGTGTGTGCAATGAGACCAAAAAAACACACCATCTTTTCGCTTCCATATGCGTAGAAAGCAGACGAATAAGCTTTGATTTGGCGTTTTTCAATTCGCATGGTGTTATTTGGGTGTGCGCCAGAATCACACCAAAACCAAAGCAAAAAGGTGTTTTGGGTTCCATCTACATACAAAGAAGATGATAAAGCTCTGATTGGGCATAATTCAAGTTGGTGTTTTTGGGGTTAGAATGCACATTCACCCAAAAATCGCAGTGACATGTTTGTTACCAGCCCAAATCAAGCATAAGTAAACATATGGTAAAATCTCAATAGAAAAAGGACGAATAAGCTTCGATTGCCCTTTCGGTGTTCTTTCACCCACATAGCGAAGTAAAGTGTAAGAACGCTAAACAAAGCCGAAAAGGTTGTTTTGGGTGCGAGCTACATAGAAAGAATAATCTTGGATTGCGCTTACTTCATGACGTGTTCTTAGCTCTTAATGCACATTGAGACAGAAATCGAAAAGTGTGTGCAATGAGACCAAAAAAACACAACACCATCTTTTCGCTTCCATATGCGTAGAAAGCAGACGAATAAGCATTGATTTGGCTTTTTTCAATTCGCATGGTGTTATTTGGGTGTGCGCCAGAATCACACCAAAACCAAAGCAAAAAGGTGTTTTGGGTTCCATCTACATAAAAAGAAGATAATAAAGCTCTGATTGGGCCTATTTCAAGTTGGTGTTTTTGGGGTTAGAATGCACATTCACCCAAAAATCGCAGACATGTTTGTTACCAGCCCAAATCAAGCATATGTAAACATATGGTAGCATCTCAATAAAAAAGGATGAATAAGCTTGAATTGCCCTTCCGGTGTTCATTCACTCACATAGCAAAGTAAGGTGTAAGAACCCTAAACAAAGCCAGACAGGTTGTTTTGGGTGCGAGCTACATAGAAAGAATAATCTTGAATTGCGCTTACTTCATGTCGTGTTCTTAGCTCCTAATGCACATTGACACAGAAATCGCAAAGTGTGTGAAATGAGACCAAAATAAAACAACACCATCTTTTCGCTTCCATATGCTTAGAAAGAAGACGAATAAGCTTTGATTGGGCTTTTTCAATTCGCATGGTGTTATTTGGGTGTGCGCCAGAATCACACCAAAACCAAAGCAAAAAAGTGATTTGGGTTCCATCTACATAAATAGACGATAATAAAGCTCTGATTCGGCTTATTTCAAGTTGGTGTTTTTGGGGTTAGAATGCACATTTAACCAAAAATCGCTGAGTGACATGTTTGTTACCAGCGCAAATCAAACATAAGTAAACATATGGTAACATCTCAATAGAAAAAGGAGGAATAAGCTTCGATTGCCCTTTCGGAGTTCTTTCACCCACATAGCGAAGTAAAGTGTAAGAACGCTAAACAAAGCCGAAAAGGTTGTTTTGGGTGCGAGCTACATAGAAAGAATAATCTTGGATTGCGCTTACTTCATGTCGTGTTCTTAGCTCTTAATGCACATTGACACAGAAATCGAAAAGTGTGTGCAATGAGACCAAAAAAACACACCATCTTTTCGCTTCCATATGCGTAGAAAGCAGACGAATAAGCTTTGATTTGGCGTTTTTCAATTCGCATGGTGTTATTTGGGTGTGCGCCAGAATCACACCAAAACCAAAGCAAAAAGGTGTTTTGGGTTCCATCTACATACAAAGAAGATGATAAAGCTCTAATTGGGCATAATTCAAGTTGGTGTTTTTGGGGTTAGAATGCACATTCACCCAAAAATCGCAGTGACATGTTTGTTACCAGCCCAAATCAAGCATAAGTAAACATATGGTAAAATCTCAATAGAAAAAGGACGAATAAGCTTCGATTGCCCTTTCGGTGTTCTTTCACCCACATAGCGAAGTAAAGTGTAAGAACGCTAAACAAAGCCGAAAAGGTTGTTTTGGGTGCGAGCTACATAGAAAGAATAATCTTGGATTGCGCTTACTTCATGACGTGTTCTTAGCTCTTAATGCACATTGAGACAGAAATCGAAAAGTGTGTGCAATGAGACCAAAAAAACACAACACCATCTTTTCGCTTCCATATGCGTAGAAAGCAGACGAATAAGCTTTGATTTGGCGTTTTTCAATTCGCATGGTGTTATTTGGGTGTGCGCCAGAATCACACCAAAACCAAAGCAAAAAGGTGTTTTGGGTTCCATCTACATACAAAGAAGATCATAAAGCTCTGATTGGGCCTATTTCAAGTTGGTGTTTTTGGGGTTAGAATGCACATTCACCCAAAAATCGCAGACATGTTTGTTACCAGCCCAAATCAAGCATATGTAAACATATGGTAGCATCTCAATAAAAAAGGATGAATAAGCTTGAATTGCCCTTCCGGTGTTCATTCACTCACATAGCAAAGTAAGGTAAGGTGTAAGAACCCTAAACAAAGCCAGACAGGTTGTTTTGGGTGCGAGCTACGTAGAAAGAATAATCTTGAATTGCGCTTACTTCATGTCGTGTTCTTAGCTCCTAATGCACATTGACACAGAAATCGCAAAGTGTGTGAAATGAGACCAAAATAAAACAACACCATCTTTTCGCTTCCATATGCTTAGAAAGAAGACGAATAAGCTTTGATTGGGCTTTTTCAATTCGCATGGTGTTATTTGGGTGTGCGCCAGAATCACACCAAAACCAAAGCAAAAAAGTGATTTGGGTTCCATCTACATAAATAGACGATAATAAAGCTCTGATTCGGCTTATTTCAAGTTGGTGTTTTTGGGGTTAGAATGCACATTTAACCAAAAATCGCTGAGTGACATGTTTGTTACCAGCGCAAATCAAACATAAGTAAACATATGGTAACATCTCAATAGAAAAAGGAGGAATAAGCTTCGATTGCCCTTTCGGAGTTCTTTCACCCACATAGCGAAGTAAAGTGTAAGAACGCTAAACAAAGCCGAAAAGGTTGTTTTGGGTGCGAGCTACATAGAAAGAATAATCTTGGATTGCGCTTACTTCATGTCGTGTTCTTAGCTCTTAATGCACATTGACACAGAAATCGAAAAGTGTGTGCAATGAGACCAAAAAAACACACCATCTTTTCGCTTCCATATGCGTAGAAAGCAGACGAATAAGCTTTGATTTGGCGTTTTTCAATTCGCATGGTGTTATTTGGGTGTGCGCCAGAATCACACCAAAACCAAAGCAAAAAGGTGTTTTGGGTTCCATCTACATACAAAGAAGATGATAAAGCTCTGATTGGGCATAATTCAAGTTGGTGTTTTTGGGGTTAGAATGCACATTCACCCAAAAATCGCAGTGACATGTTTGTTACCAGCCCAAATCAAGCATAAGTAAACATATGGTAAAATCTCAATAGAAAAAGGACGAATAAGCTTCGATTGCCCTTTCGGAGTTCTTTCACCCACATAGCGAAGTAAAGTGTAAGAACGCTAAACAAAGCCGAAAAGGTTGTTTTGGGTGCGAGCTACATAGAAAGAATAATCTTGGATTGCGCTTACTTCATGACGTGTTCTTAGCTCTTAATGCACATTGAGACAGAAATCGAAAAGTGTGTGCAATGAGACCAAAAAAACACAACACCATCTTTTCGCTTCCATATGCGTAGAAAGCAGACGAATAAGCTTTGATTTGGCGTTTTTCAATTCGCATGGTGTTATTTGGGTGTGCGCCAGAATCACACCAAAACCAAAGCAAAAAGGTGTTTTGGGTTCCATCTACATACAAAGAAGATCATAAAGCTCTGATTGGGCCTATTTCAAGTTGGTGTTTTTGGGGTTAGAATGCACATTCACCCAAAAATCGCAGACATGTTTGTTACCAGCCCAAATCAAGCATATGTAAACATATGGTAGCATCTCAATAAAAAAGGATGAATAAGCTTGAATTGCCCTTCCGGTGTTCATTCACTCACATAGCAAAGTAAGGTGTAAGAACCCTAAACAAAGCCAGACAGGTTGTTTTGGGTGCGAGCTACATAGAAAGAATAATCTTGAATTGCGCTTACTTCATGTCGTGTTCTTAGCTCCTAATGCACATTGACACAGAAATCGCAAAGTGTGTGAAATGAGACCAAAATAAAACAACACCATCTTTTCGCTTCCATATGCTTAGAAAGAAGACGAATAAGCTTTGATTGGGCTTTTTCAATTCGCATGGTGTTATTTGGGTGTGCGCCAGAATCACACCAAAACCAAAGCAAAAAAGTGATTTGGGTTCCATCTACATAAATAGACGATAATAAAGCTCTGATTCGGCTTATTTCAAGTTGGTGTTTTTGGGGTTAGAATGCACATTTAACCAAAAATCGCTGAGTGACATGTTTGTTACCAGCGCAAATCAAACATAAGTAAACATATGGTAACATCTCAATAGAAAAAGGAGGAATAAGCTTCGATTGCCCTTTCGGAGTTCTTTCACCCACATAGCGAAGTAAAGTGTAAGAACGCTAAACAAAGCCGAAAAGGTTGTTTTGGGTGCGAGCTACATAGAAAGAATAATCTTGGATTGCGCTTACTTCATGTCGTGTTCTTAGCTCTTAATGCACATTGACACAGAAATCGAAAAGTGTGTGCAATGAGACCAAAAAAACACAACACCATCTTTTCGCTTGCATATGCGTAGAAAGCAGACGAATAAGCATTGATTTGGCTTTTTTCAATTCGCATGGTGTTATTTGGGTGTGCGCCAGAATCACACCAAAACCAAAGCAAAAATGTGTTTTGGGTTCCATCTACATAAAAAGAAGATAATAAAGCTCTGATTGGGCCTATTTCAAGTTGGTGTTTTTGGAGTTAGAATGCACATTCACCCAAAAATCGCAGTGACATGTTTGTTACCAGCCCAAATCAAGCATAGGTAAACATATGGTAACATCTCCATAGAAAAGGACGAATAAGCTTCGATTACCCTTTCGGTGTTCATTCACCCACATAGCAAAGAAAATCGTAAGAACCCTAAACAAAGCCAAAAAGTTTGTTTTTGTGGGGGAGCTACATAGAAAAAATAATCTTGGATTGCACTTACTTCATCTCGTGTTCTTTGCTGTTAATGCACATTGACACAGAAATCGAAAAGTGTGTGCAATGGTCATCTTTTCGCTTCCATATGCATAGAAAGCAGACGAATAAGCTTTGATTGGGCTTTTTTCAATTCGCATGGTGTTATTTGGGTGTGCGCCAGAATCACACCAAAACCAAAGCAAAAAGGTGTTTTGGGTTCCATCTACATAAAAAGAAGATAATAAAGCTCTGATTGGGCCTATTTCAAGTTGGTGTTTTTGGGGTTAGAATGCACATTCACCCAAAAATCGCAGACATGTTTGTTACCAGCCCAAATCAAGCATATGTAAACATATGGTAACATCTCAATAAAAAAGGACGATTAAGCTTGAATTGCCTTTTCGGTGTTCATTCACTCACATAGCAAAGTAAGGTGTAAGAACCCTAAACAAAGCCAGACAGGTTATTTTGGGTGCGAGCTACATAGAAAGAATAATCTTGAATTGCGCTTACTTCATGTCGTGTTCTTAGCTCTTAATGCACATTGACACAGAAATCGCAAAGTGTGTGCAATGGTCATCTTTTCGCTTCCATATGCATAGAAAGCAGACGAATAAGCGTTGATTTGGCTTTTTTCAATTCGCATGGTGTTATTTGGGTGTGCGCCAGAATCACACCAAAACCAAAGCAAAAAGGTGTTTTGGGTTCCATCTACATAAAAAGAAGATAATAAAGCTCTGATTGGGCCTATTTCAAGTTGGTGTTTTTGGGGTTAGAATGCACATTCACCCAAAAATCGCAGTGACATGTTTGTTACCAGCCCAAATCAAGCATAGGTAAACATATGGTAACATCTCAATAGAAAAGGACGAATAAGCTTCGATTGCCCTTTCGGAGTTCTTTCACCCACATAGCGAAGTAAAGTGTAAGAACGCTAAACAAAGCCGAAAAGGTTGTTTTGGGTGCGAGCTACATAGAAAGAATAATCTTGGATTGCGCTTACTTCATGACGTGTTCTTAGCTCTTAATGCACATTGAGACAGAAATCGAGGATGAGGAAGGGAGAATGATCGCAGTCCGTATTAAATGGCAAGGGGAAATGATGATAATAGTGGGAGTCTATGCACCAAATGGCAATAAAACAGAATTTTTCAGATCATTGGAAGAGAGATTATTTGATTATATGGACCAAAAAATTATAATAATGGGAGATATGAACGGGGTGGTCTCAACGGAAATAGATAGATTAAGAAAAACTAAGACAGAAGGAGGGAAACTACCTAAGACATTTTTTGAAATGGTGAAGAACTATAACTTGGTAGATATATGGAGATTGAGACACCCCCTGGAGAAACAATTTACATTTCACTCGGGACCGAATCAATCATTGTCAAGATTAGACCAAATTTGGATATCAAATGAACTAACAGTAAGAACTACAAAAATTGAAATACAGGCCAAAATCATCTCCGACCATAACCCCATAATAATGGAGATGAAGGGGGTTGAAGGAAGAACTTTCAGATGGAGATTAAATGATAACCTATGGGATGATCAAAAATTTGTGGAAAAGATTCAGACGAAACTATCGGAGTACTTCACAGACAACCTAGACAAAGGGGTTAAAATAAATGTAGTATGGGATGCGAGTAAGGCAGTCATGAGGGGCCTGTTCATCCAACAAAATGTATGGAAAAGAAATAATAAAGAAAAAAGAACTAAGGAGATTTTGAGACAGATTATGGATTGTGAACAAAAACTAATTAAAAAACCAAATAACGAAAGGATATTGCAGGAAATAAAATCCCTCCAAACCCAATTTACAATGTTGATAAATAAGGAGGTTGAGTGGAATATTAAAAGATTAAGACAGAGAAATTTTGAGTTTGCTAATAAGCCAGGAAAATGGCTTGCGTGGCAAGTCAAAAAGAGAAAGGAACAAAACACAATAAATAAAATACAAATAAACGGAGAAGAGATAACTGAACCAAAAGGGATTAGAAGAGGATTTGTGGAGTTTTACGAACAACTATACAGGAATAAGGATAGAAACAACAATAGGAAAATAGAGAGATATTTAAAAGAGAAAATGGTAAGGAAGATTTCGACAGAGCAAAGAGAAATGTTAAATGCCCCCATTTCCAGAGATGAAGTAGAGGAAGTGATAAAGGAACTGAAAAGAGGGAAAGCTCCGGGCCCAGATGGGTTCACTGCGAGCTACTATAAAGAAATGAAAGATATACTGGCGGCTCCGTTAGTTGAGGTGATGAATAAGACCCTAAAGGAAAAAGAGATCCCAAATACCTGGAAGGAGGCATTTATCACAATAATTCCAAAACAAGATACAGACCCAACCCAAGTAAAAAATTATAGACCCATTTCCCTATTAAATACAGATTATAAGATCTTTGCGGGAATTCTAGCAAAAAGGTTTAAAAAGATATTAGTGAAGATAATCCATGAGGACCAAGCGGGTTTTCTGCCGGGAAGGCAAATAAAAAACAACACAAGAGGCATAATTAACATAATAGAATATTTATCGGATAGAATTGATAAGCCAGCTAGTCTGATTTTTATTGACGCGGAGAAAGCCTTCGATAATGTCACCTGGGACTTCATGTTGAGAAATTTAGAAATTATGGAAGTGGGTCAAGAATTCTGGAATGGGATAAAAGCAATATACACGGAACAGAAAGCGAAGCTGATAATAAACAATGCCATAACAGAAGATATAAAAATATCTAAAGGGACAAGACAGGGCTGCCCGCTCTCGCCGCTGCTCTTTATAGTGGTGTTGGAGGTTCTGCTAAACGCAATAAGGCAAAACAAACAAATCAAGGGAATATCATTAGGTTCAAACGAATACAAAGTTAAAGCATATGCTGATGACGTGGCATTAACGGTTGAAGATCCTATAGATAGCTTAAAGGGGATTTTGGAGGAGATGGAGGAATTCGGGAAGTTAGCTGGATTCAAATTAAATAAGAGTAAGACAAAGATGATCGTTAAAAACATGGACCAAGATAAGATAGAGTTACTACAGGAACAAACAGGAATTGAAGTAGTTAAAAAAGTTAAATATTTAGGACTCTGGCTTACCAACAAGAACATTGACTTATATCAAAATAACTACATCCCGGTGTGGAATGAAGTTAAGAAAAATCTGGAGATCTGGGCAAGGATGAAATTATCATTCTGGGGTAGAATATCCATGGTTAAAATGATGGTACTCCCCAAAATGCTTTTTCTATTCCAAACAATCCCGATAATAAAGGGCACAAAAAACTTTAAAGAATGGCAAAGGGTGATTTCTAGATTTGTCTGGGAGGGAAAGAAGCCCAGAATTAGGTTTAAGATATTAACAGATATTACTGAAAGAGGGGGCTTCGCCCTACCAGACATGAGATTATATTACGAGGCGGCATGCCTTTGTTGGATTAAAGAGTGGATAAAGTTGGAGGATACAGAGTTATTGGACTTAGAAGGTTATAAGAACAGGTTTGGATGGCATGCCTATTTGTGGAGAGATAAGATAAAAGTACATAAGGGATTTTGCAGCCATATCTTTAAGGGACCTCTGATAGAAGTTTGGAATAGATATAAGAACATATTAGAACCAAAAACCCTACACTGGTTATCACCAGTGGAGTTGATAAGTGTAAAGAAAGTCAATATGGGGAAAAAATGGGGTAGGTACGAAGAAATGGTATTGAAAGAAGGAGGGAAGTGGAAAATTAAACCATATGACCAGGTAAAAAGATATACATATGATTGGCTGAGTTACTATCAGATAAATGAAATATTTAAAAAAGAAGTGAAAGAGAAGGGCTACGATGAAAAGACATCGAAATTTCAGAGAGAGATAATAAACTGTGATCAGAAAAATCTGTCAAGTATGTATAAAATATTATTAGAATGGAATATGAAAGATGAGAAAGTTAAAAAAGTGATGACTCAGTGGGCAAAGGACCTTGGCTATGATATTCAATTGGAGAATTGGGAAAAACTGTGGAGAGTGAATATAAAATTTACAGCATGTGTACTGCTAAGGGAGAATATGTTAAAAATGTTATATAGGTGGTATATAACACCCGTTAAACTAGCTAAGATGTATAAAACAGACAACAAATGCTGGAAATGTAGACAAAAAGAAGGGACGTTCTTTCCCCAATGGTGGGAATGTGGGAAGGTTAAAAGCTTCTGGGACGAAGTCTATAATGAAATTAAAAAGATATTAAGCTACACATTTGTAAAGAAACCCGAAGCTTTTTTATTAGGTATGGTGGGAAAAGACATCAAAAGAAAGGATAGTAAAATCTTCCAGTATGCGGTAACAGCAGCTAGAATCGTGGTGGCGCAGAAGTGGAAGCAGGAAGAAGGCCCAACGATAACAGAGTGGAGATTAAAATTGACGGAATACGCGGAGTTAGATAAATTAACAGGGAAAATTAGATATATGAAGGATCAAAAATTTATAGATGACTGGGGAAAATTTGCGGACTATCTGGAGAACAAATGTTTAGTAAACACAACGCTAGTAGGATTTAAAGAGGCACTGTAAAACACTAAGAAGTATTGCTTATGGAAAACAATGTTTGAAAGATGGTATTAATGGCAGTACGAAAGACTGGAATGCGCTATAAAGAGATAAATATGAATGAATGTCAAGGACGCTGAGGAAGTCCAAAAGGATGAGATGTATGAAACACGGATTTAATGTATATATATGGAAATACTAATAAAACTTTTTAAAAATGCAGAGACAGAAATCGAAAAGTGTGTGCAATGAGACCAAAAAAACACAACACCATCTTTTCGCTTCCATATGCGTAGAAAGCAGACGAATAAGCTTTGATTGGGCTTTTTTCAATTCGCATGGTGTTATTTGGGTGTGCGCCAGAATCACACCAAAACCAAAGCAAAAAGGTGTTTTGGGTTCCATCTACATAAAAAGAGGATAATAAAGCTCTGATTGGGCTTATTTCAAGTTGGTGTTTTTGGGGTTAGAATGCACATTCACCCAAAAATCGCAGACATGTTTGTTATCAGCCCAAATCAAGCATATGTAAACATATGGTAACATCTCAATAAAAAAGGATGAATAAGCTTGAATTGCCCTTCCGGTGTTCATTCACTCACATAGCAAAGTAAGGTGTAAGAACCCTAAACAAAGCCAGACAGGTTGTTTTGGGTGCGAGCTACATAGAAAGAATAATCTTGAATTGCGCTTACTTCATGTCGTGTTCTTAGCTCCTAATGCACATTGACACAGAAATCGCAAAGTGTGTGAAATGAGACCAAAATAAAACAACACCATCTTTTCGCTTCCATATGCTTAGAAAGAAGACGAATAAGCTTTGATTGGGCTTTTTCAATTCGCATGGTGTTATTTGGGTGTGCGCCAGAATCACACCAAAACCAAAGCAAAAAAGTGATTTGGGTTCCATCTACATAAATAGACGATAATAAAGCTCTGATTCGGCTTATTTCAAGTTGGTGTTTTTGGGGTTAGAATGCACATTTAACCAAAAATCGCTGAGTGACGTTTGTTACCAGCGCAAATCAAACATAAGTAAACATATGGTAACATCTCAATAGAAAAAGGAGGAATAAGCTTCGATTGCCCTTTCGGAGTTCTTTCACCCACATAGCGAAGTAAAGTGTAAGAACGCTAAACAAAGCCAGACAGGTTGTTTTGGGTGCGAGCTACATAGAAAGAATAATCTTGGATTGCGCTTACTTCATGACGTGTTCTTAGCTCTTAATGCACATTGAGACAGAAATCGAAAAGTGTGTGCAATGAGACCAAAAAAACACACCATCTTTTCGCTTGCATATGCGTAGAAAGCAGACGAATAAGCATTGATTTGGCTTTTTTCAATTCGCATGGTGTTATTTGGGTGTGCGCCAGAATCACACCAAAACCAAAGCAAAAAGGTGTTTTGGGTTCCATCTACATAAAAAGAAGATAATAAAGCTCTGATTGGGCCTATTTCAAGTTGGTGTTTTTGGGGTTAGAATGCACATTCACCCAAAAATCGCAGACATGTTTGTTACCAGCCCAAATCAAGCATATGTAAACATATGGTAACATCTCAATAAAAAAGGACGAATAAGCTTGAATTGCCCTTTCGGTGTTCATTCACTCACATAGCAAAGTAAGGTGTAAGAACCCTAAACAAAGCCAGACAGGTTATTTTGGGTGCGAGCTACATAGAAAGAATAATCTTGAATTGCGCTTACTTCATGTCGTGTTCTTAGCTCTTAATGCACATTGACACAGAAATCGCAAAGTGTGTGCAATGGTCATCTTTTCGCTTCCATATGCATAGAAAGCAGACGAATAAGCGTTGATTTGGCTTTTTTCAATTCGCATGGTGTTATTTGGGGGTGCGCCAGAATCACACCAAAACCAAAGCAAAAAGGTGTTTTGGGTTCCATCTACATAAAAAGAAGATAATAAAGCTCTGATTGGGCCTATTTCAAGTTGGTGTTTTTGGGGTTAGAATGCACATTCACCCAAAAATCGCAGTGACATGTTTGTTACCAGCCCAAATCAAGCATAGGTAAACATATGGTAACATCTCAATAGAAAAGGACGAATAAGCTTCGATTACCCTTTCGGTGTTCATTCACCCACATAGCAAAGAAAATCGTAAGAACCCTAAACAAAGCCAAAAAGTTTGTTTTTGTGGGGGAGCTACATAGAAAAAATAATCTTGGATTGCACTTACTTCATCTCGTGTTCTTTGCTGTTAATGCACATTGACACAGCAAAGTGTGTGCAATGGTCATCTTTTCGCTTCCATATGCATAGAAAGCAGACTGTCAGGGGTTCAGGAGCAGAGGCAAGGGCAAGGGAGGAAACAGAGAGCGAGGGGGAGGAGGCAGAAGAAAAGATGAGTGATGACGACGACCCGAGATCTCCGAGTCTTTCCAGTGAATCAGAAGATTCACAGAAAGGAGCACCAGTGGTCAGGGCAAGGGGGGAGCCTAGGGGGACACCCCAGGAAGATAGAGCCAGAGGGGACTCAGAGGAGAGCAGTTGGAAATCGGGACCAGCGTCACAGCCAGAGAGCAGGGAAGAGGAAGAGCGCCAGAGATCAAACGCTGGCAGCTCGCAAAAGGGGGGAGGGCACGAGTCAGGAGTGGCCACACCTCCATCGGGGAGCGAAGAAACGGTCAGACGGAAAGTGGAAGGTTGGGCGCGCGCGCCAAGTTCAAATGCACAGGAAAGTGACGCAGTAGGCAGCCAGGAAAGGGAGCCAGGTCCTAAAGCCCGGCGCAAGGAGACAGGGAGTTCCGGGGGGTCGGCGTCAGAAGAATCCCGGAAGGAAGAGACCCCGGGGGGCAGAGGGACCCAGAGGAGAGCAGTCAGGCGGAAAAGGTGGAGCAGGGCTAGGATATTAAGTTGGTGCACAAGGGGCGGAGACTCAGACGGAGCTTCGCCGATCTAGCCATTAGACGTAGAGTTGCACGCAGCAGCTTGGGAATGGAAACTGTAACTCAATAAATACTTTTACTTAATGACCGCTGGCTAGCGTGATCCTCTGTGAGCTAGGATCTTGAAGCAGCTCTGACACAGACGAATAAGCTTTGATTGGGCTTTTTTCAATTCGCATGGTGTTATTTGGGTGTGCGCCAGAATCACACCAAAACCAAAGCAAAAAGGTGTTTTGCGTTCCATCTACATAAAAAGAAGATAATAAAGCTCTGATTGGGCTTATTTCAAGATGGTGTTTTTGGGGTTAGAATGCACATTTAACCAAAAATCGCTGAGTGACCTGTTTGTTACCAGCCCAAATCAAGCATAAGTAAACATATGGTAAAATCTCAATAGAAAAAGGACGAATAAGCTTCGATTGCCCTTTCGGTGTTCATTCACCCACATAGCAAAGTAAAGTGTAAGAAACGTAAACAAAGCCTAACAGGTTGCTTTGGGTGCGAGCTACATAGAAAGAATAATCTTGGATTGCGCTTACTTCATGTCGTGTTCTTAGCTCTTAATGCACATTGAGACAGAAATCGAAAAGTGTGTGCAATGAGACCAAAAAAACACAACACCACCTTTTCGCTTCCATATGCGTAGAAAGCAGACGAATAAGCATTGATTTGGCTTTTTTCAATTCGCATGGTGTTATTTGGGTGTGCGCCAGAATCACACCAAAACCAAAGCAAAAAGGTGTTTTGGGTTCCATCTACATAAAAAGAAGATAATAAAGCTCTGATTGGGCCTATTTCAAGTTGGTGTTTTTGGGGTTAGAATGCACATTCACCCAAAAATCGCAGACATGTTTGTTACCAGCCCAAATCAAGCATATGTAAACATATGGTAGCATCTCAATAAAAAAGGATGAATAAGCTTGAATTGCCCTTCCGGTGTTCATTCACTCACATAGCAAAGTAAGGTGTAAGAACCCTAAACAAAGCCAGACAGGTTGTTTTGGGTGCGAGCTACATAGAAAGAATAATCTTGAATTGCGCTTACTTCATGTCGTGTTCTTAGCTCCTAATGCACATTGACACAGAAATCGCAAAGTGTGTGTAATGAGACCAAAATAAAACAACACCATCTTTTCGCTTCCATATGCTTAGAAAGAAGACGAATAAGCTTTGATTGGGCTTTTTCAATTCGCATGTGTCAGAGCTGCTTGAAGATCCTAGCTCACAGAGGATCACGCTAGCCAGCGATCATTAAGTAAAAGTCTTTATTGAATTGCAGTTTCCATTCTCACGCTGCTGCGCGCAACTCTACGTCTAGTAGCTAGATCGGCGAAGCTCCGTCTGAGTCTCCGCCCCTTGTGCACCAACTTAATATCCTAGCCCTGCTCCACCTTTTCCGCCTGACTGTCCTCCTCTGGGTCCCTCTACCCCCCGGGGTTTCTTCCTTCCTGGATTCTTCTGACGCTGACCCGGACCCTCCTGCCTTCTTGCGCCGGGCTTTAGGACCTGGTTCCCTTTCCGGGCTGCTTACTGCGCCGCCTTCCTCTGCATTTGAACTTGGCGCGCGCGCCCAACCTTCCACTTTCCTCTTAACCGTTTCTTCGCTCCCCGATGGAGGTGTGGCCACTCCTGACTCATGCCCTCCCTCCTGTGGTGAGCTGCCAGCGCTTGCCCCCTGGCTCCCTTCTTCTTCCCTGCTCCCTGGCGGTGACGCTGGTCCCGATTTCCAACTGCTCTCCCCTGAGTCCCCTCTGGCTCTATCTTCCTGGGGTGCCCCACTAGACTCCCCCCTTGCCCTGGCCACTGGTGCTCCTTTTTGTGAATCCTCTGATTCACTGGAAAGACTAGGAGATCTCGGGTCGTCGTCATCACTCATCTTTTCTTCTGCCTCCTCCCCTTCGCTCTCTGTTTCCTCCCTTGGCCTTGCCTCTGCTCCTAAATCCCTGACATCCATCCCCCCCTCGAAGCCCCCCATTCCCCCCTCCCCTCCTTCCGGTGCTGGAGCTGGGTGCTGCTGTTGCAAAGGGACGAACGTCGGATATCGTTCGCTTCCCGTGGCGGGCCTCCATCTGAAGTCTCGCGGGTCTCCCTCCCTGCTCTCGTCGACGACGGTCACCCGCTTCCATCTCTGTGCCGCCGTGCTCGAAACCAGGGTCGTCCCCGAAAACGTCCATGTCCGTTTCTCCCTCACTTCCTCCTGGCGGCGTTGCTCGTCCTGGGCCTTCCAGCCACCTTCTGCGGAACTGCTCCTCTGGTCTATCGTCCCACCAATACGAGGGTTCTGATGCAGATCCCGAGGGTGACCCCTCCGGGGAACGGACGTCTTGTGTCGGGTCCTCTTCCGAGTCGAACCCCCGGAAAGTGCTGGCCGAAAGCGTGGGCGTGAAAAGCCAGTCGTCGAAAAAGTCTGCTGGCATAGGTCTATGTGGGAAGAGGGCATGAAACTCGTCTTTGAGTAGAGGTTCGTCCAAGGCGTAGCCCGGCACCCAGCTGTTCGCACTGGCCGGGGTGCCCTCCTTGGCGAGAAAGTATTCTACCCCCTCTTCCCCCCATCTGGAGTCCAAAATCTCCGTGACTTCGTTGATGCGCTCCTTCTGTGCCACTCCCGCGTGCCCTGTTCTGTCTCTGACCGGACTCGGCGCCGTTCCAGGTTCCTGGAACCTGTGCGGTGCCTTGTAGGGAGTGAGCACCGATCTGTGGAACACCGGATGCATTCTGGAACCCTCCGGAAGTGCCAGTCTGAAAGCTACCGGGTTGACCTGCTCTTCGACTTGGTAGGGCCCCAGTTGTTTATGCCCTAGTTTCTTCTTGGCCAACGACCTGGCCGGCACTGCGTGGGCTGCTAACCAGACCCAGTCTCCCACGTGGAGCTCTTCGCCAACCCTTCTGTGCTTGTCCGCTTGTACCTTGTATGCGTGTTTGGCCAGCTCCAGGTGGCGCCTCAGCTGACCGTGGACTTCCTGCAGCTCCGACGCGAACGCATCTGCCGTCTGCGGCTCCCCCTCCCCCATTCTTTCCAGTCCCGGGAAGGTTCTGGGGTGCCTCCCGTTGTTGGCGAAGAACGGCGTGACCCCCGTGGACACGTGCTTCGTGTTGTTGTAGGCGAACTCGGCAAGCGGCAGGTAATCCACCCACGTCGCAGGCTGTTGATTCGCATAGCATCTCAGGTACTGCTGCATGATGGCATTGACCCGCTCCGCTTGCCCGTTGGTCTGCGGGTGTCTCGCCGACGCCAGGTTGATCTTGACGTTCAGGAAGCCCATCAGCTTCTGCCAGAAATTCGAGATGAACTGCCGCCCGCGGTCGGACAGAATAGACCGTGGCAGACCGTGAACCTTGAACACGTGGTCTATGAACAGTTTGGCGGTTTGCTCCGCCGTGGCCACCTTAGCACACGGAATGAAATGGGCCATCTTGGAAAACAGGTCCACCACCACCAGCACTGCCGTCTTGCCCCTCGAGCTGGGCAGATCTGTGACAAAGTCCAGAGCCACCCTTTCCCAAGGTTCGACCGGAGTTTGCAGCGGTTCCAACAGTCCGGCCGGCGGTCTGTGCACTGATTTGGCCCTCTGGCAGGTGTCACACCTTGCCACGTAGTCTGCGACCTCCCCTCTCATTCCAGGCCACCAGAAATCCCTGGCTACTAATTCCACCGTCTTCTCCTTGCCAAAGTGCCCGGCCGTGGGCGCGTCGTGCAGCTGCTGCAGCACCTTGGCGCGAAGGTCGTCTCCCGGCACGTAGATGGCCCCTTTACGGATGAGCAATCCATCTCGTAGCTGGAAACCGTCGGCCACAGCCTTGCCCCTTTGCACCTCTGCCATCTTTGCTTGCGCGAAGGAGTCATCCTGCAACGCTCGTCGCACCGCCTCCAGGTCCACGGTGGCCGCAGCGCACGCCCATACTGTTGGTGCGAAGATGTGCATGGCTGCCGCTGGCGTTGCGTCCTCCAGATACTGTGGCTTACGGGAGAGGGCGTCCGCCATGATGTTAGTGTCCCCCGGGACATACTCTATGCGGAAGTCGAAGTTCGCAAAAAACTCAGCCCAGCGTATCTGCCTCTGGTTTAGGAACTGTGCCGTGCGCCAGTGCTCCAGATTCTTGTGGTCCGTGCAAACCTGCACCGTGTGCTTGGCGCCGATCAGGAAGTGCCGCCACGCTTTGAACGCTGCATGAATGGCCAGCAACTCCCTGTCCCAGATGGTGTAGTTCTGCTCGGACTTGCTGAGCTTCCTGGAGTAAAACGCTCCCGGTCGCCACACCCCCTGCTGGTCCTTTTGCAGCAGGACCGCCCCCACGGCTCTGTCCGAGGCGTCTGTCTCCACCCTCATCGGCCTGCTGGGGTTGACGTGAAGCAGCTGCTCTTCCGACGCGAAGAGACGCTTGAGTGCCTGAAAGGACTGCTCCGCCTCCTCCGTCCAAACGAACTTCTTTTTCTTGGAGCTAAGCGTGTCTGTGATGGCCGCTGTCTGCATAGCGAAGCCCTTGATAAACTTGCGATAGAAGTTCGCAAAGCCGACAAACCTTTGGACCTCTTTCCGGTTGCGTGGGCTCTTCCAGTCCAATACCGCTCGAACCTTGGCGCTGTCCATGGCGAGCCCCTTGTCAGACAACTTGTAGCCCAGAAAATCCACCTCCGTCACGTCGAATTGGCACTTCTCCAGCTTGGCGTAGAGCCTATGTTGCTTTAGTCTGGTCAGCACTTCCTTGACGTGCCTGTCATGCTCCTGCTGCGATTCCGAAAAGATCAGGATGTCATCTAAGAAACAGACGCACGTCTTGTAGAGAAGTCCCGCCAACACGTGATGCATGAAAGCTTGAAAAACGTGGGAGCCATTTTGCAGTCCAAATGGCATAACTCTGTATTCGTAGGTACCCAGTGGCGTGAACATGGCCGTCTTCCACTCATCCCCCTCCCGCATGCGAATGAGGTTGTACGCCCCTCGCAGGTCTAATTTGGTGAACACTTTTCCCTTCCGCACCTTCGCCAGGAGGTCGTCGATTCGGGGCATGGGGAAGTCCGACGGCTTGGTCACACTGTTTAAAATGCGATAGTCCACGACCAGTCTTTTTTGGGGCGTGTCTCGCTTTTTAACAAAGAATACAGGACTGCCCCCCGCTGCCTTGGACTCTCGGATGAAACCGCGCTCCAAATTATGATCGATGAACTCTTTGAGTTCCTGCAGCTCGTCCTCCGACATGGAATACAGTTTCCCTTTAGGCAGCGCCGCCCCCGACAGCAGGTCAATTTTGCAGTCATATGGTCTGTGAGGGGGTAGCCTGTCCGCCTCCTTCTCGCAGAAAACTTCCAAAAATTCTGCGTACTTGTGGGGAATCACTTGCAGCGTGCCTAGCAGCAGCTGTGACTCCTCTTCCTCTCCTTCCTGCCGGTGCATGATGCAGTGTTCAGCACAAAAGGAAGAGCCGAAGACCAGCTGCCTCTGGTACCAAGCCAGCGTTGGGCTGTGCTTGTCCAGCCAACTCATTCCCAATACAATGGGCGTATCCGATAGTTGAGTGACATTGAAGCTGATGATTTCTTTGTGATTCCCAAGTCGCATCGCCATTGGCGGCGTCTGCTTCACCACTTGCCCCCCTAGCAACTCCCTGCCATCCACCGTGACAACCTGCAGGGGCAGTGTGGCCGGCAGCAACTGTATAGCGTGCTTGTCGACAAAGTCCTGCCCTATAAAGTCCGCGTTGCTGCCCGAGTCCACTGTGATGGGCACTTCCATGGTGATTCCATTGGGCAGCTGGAGAGATGCGGTGAGCCTCACCACTGGTTTGGGCGGGAGGGGGTTCACGGGCTGTAAAATCTCTGGGGACTGCGGCACTAACACGTCTGGCTGGGCCCCAGGGCCTCTTCCTCCAGCCAGACTGCTTCGTTTCCCTGCTGTGTTCCTCCTTGCTGCGTTGCTGCAGTCACCATTGCCGAGGCTGCAGTGAGCTTGTGGAGCCTCTGGGGACACTCTTTCGCCATATGCCCTGGCTCCTCACAGACGTAACACTTCCTGTTCCCTCTAGGAGGCTTCGCTTTCACTGCTGCCGGTGCTAGGGCTCTGGTTGCTGACTGAGCCCTTGCACCTCCAACCTCCATAGGTTCGGCTCCTCCTCCTGGCGGAGGCGTGGATTGCGCCCGCGCTGCTTCTCTGGGAAGGAAGGAGGGGCCCCTGGCTGGTTCGCGCCCTCCACGCCCTTCGTCCCTGCTCCACGGGCGTTCTTCCAGCCTCACCCCCACTGCCAGTGCCCTCTGAACGACCTCCTGGGTGGTTCGGGGTCTCTCCCCCCTCGCGATCTCATCTTTAATCGAGCTGTGCAACCCCTCCCAAAAGAGGTCTCTTACAGGGGCCGAATCTCTGTCCCATTCCAGGGCACTGACCAAGGCGAAAAAGCGGGCATGGTACTGCCTGACGCTGGCCCTCCCTTGTCTTAGCCCATGCACCTCCTTCCGGGCAAGATCCACGTCAATGCTTGATAAAAAACACCCATCCATCGCTTTAATAAAGGCATCTGCATTCTGGAGCGCCGGATCCTTATCTCTCCATAAATTGCGTAGCCATGCTTTAGCATCCCCATGCAAATGAGACATGATGAATCCCACTCTCTCTTGCTCATCTCTAAAGTCTTTATGCAGCAGTTGCAGTGCGCACAGTACGTCTGCTCTAAAGTTGGGATACTGTTGCAGGTTCCCATCGAAGTGAGAGACCAGCCCGCCTGTGCGTCTCGCCAACCCAATTCCCTCCTGCCGGGGTGTCTGCTTTGTCAGCACATCTAACCTGACCTGGAGATCCCTGCAGGCGGCAGCTGCCTCCTCCTCTCTTCCTGGATGCGAGAGCCTCGGCATTCAGTTGTGCCACTGCTTTTCTGAGTTCCTCTATCTGCTGCTCAGCCGTCATGTTGTCTGCCGTTCGTGAGCTCGCTAGTGGGCACCTGCTTCTCTCCCCTCCTCGAGGTTGTAGATGCCCACAATTGAGTGAGACGGAGCTTACTGTCAGAGCTGCTTGAAGATCCTAGCTCACAGAGGATCACGCTAGCCAGCGATCATTAAGTAAAAGTCTTTATTGAATTGCAGTTTCCATTCTCACGCTGCTGCGCGCAACTCTACGTCTAGTAGCTAGATCGGCGAAGCTCCGTCTGAGTCTCCGCCCCTTGTGCACCAACTTAATATCCTAGCCCTGCTCCACCTTTTCCGCCTGACTGTCCTCCTCTGGGTCCCTCTACCCCCCGGGGTTTCTTCCTTCCTGGATTCTTCTGACGCTGACCCGGACCCTCCTGCCTCCTTGCGCCGGGCTTTAGGACCTGGTTCCCTTTCCGGGCTGCTTACTGCGCCGCCTTCCTCTGCATTTGAACTTGGCGCGCGCGCCCAACCTTCCACTTTCCTCTTAACCGTTTCTTCGCTCCCCGATGGAGGTGTGGCCACTCCTGACTCATGCCCTCCCTCCTGTGGTGAGCTGCCAGCGCTTGCCCCCTGGCTCCCTTCTTCTTCCCTGCTCCCTGGCGGTGACGCTGGTCCCGATTTCCAACTGCTCTCCCCTGAGTCCCCTCTGGCTCTATCTTCCTGGGGTGCCCCACTAGACTCCACCCTTGCCCTGGCCACTGGTGCTCCTTTCTGTGAATCCTCTGATTCACTGGAAAGACTAGGAGATCTCGGGTCGTCGTCATCACTCATCTTTTCTTCTGCCTCCTCCCCTTCGCTCTCTGTTTCCTCCCTTGGCCTTGCCTCTGCTCCTAAATCCCTGACAGCATGGTGTTATTTGGGTGTGCGCCAAATCACACCAAAACCAAAGCAAAAAAGTGATTTGGGTTCCATCTACATAAATAGACGATAATAAAGCTCTGATTCGGCTTATTTCAAGTTGGTGTTTTTGGGGTTAGAATGCACATTTAACCAAAAATCGCTGAGTGACATGTTTGTTACCAGCGCAAATCAAACATAAGTAAACATATGGTAACATCTCAATAGAAAAAGGAGGAATAAGCTTCGATTGCCCTTTCGGAGTTCTTTCACCCACATAGCGAAGTAAAGTGTAAGAACGCTAAACAAAGCCGAAAAGGTTGTTTTGGGTGCGAGCTACATAGAAAGAATAATCTTGGATTGCGCTTACTTCATGTCGTGTTCTTAGCTCTTAATGCACATTGACACAGAAATCGAAAAGGGTGTGCAATGAGACCAAAAAAAACACACCATCTTTTCGCTTCCATATGCGTAGAAAGCAGACGAATAAGCTTTGATTTGGCGTTTTTCAATTCGCATGGTGTTATTTGGGTGTGCGCCAGAATCACACCAAAACCAAAGCAAAAATGTGTTTTGGGTTCCATCTACATACAAAGAAGATGATAAAGCTCTGATTGGGCATAATTCAAGTTGGTGTTTTGGGGGTTAGAATGCACATTCAGCCAAAAATCGCAGTGACATGTTTGTTACCAGCCCAAATCAAGCATAAGTAAACATATGGTAAAATCTCAATAGAAAAAGGACGAATAAGCTTCGATTGCCCTTTCGGAGTTCTTTCACCCACATAGCGAAGTAAAGTGTAAGAACGCTAAACAAAGCCGAAAAGGTTGTTTTGGGTGCGAGCTACATAGAAAGAATAATCTTGGATTGCGCTTACTTCATGACGTGTTCTTAGCTCTTAATGCACATTGAGACAGAAATCGAAAAGTGTGTGCAATGAGACCAAAAAAACATAACACCATCTTTTCGCTTCCATATGCGTAGAAAGCAGACGAATAAGCATTGATTTGGCTTTTTTCAATTCGCATGGTGTTATTTGGGTGTGCGCCAGAATCACACCAAAACCAAAGCAAAAAGGTGTTTTGGGTTCCATCTACATAAAAAGAAGATAATAAAGCTCTGATTGGGCCTATTTCAAGTTGGTGTTTTTGGGGTTAGAATGCACATTCACCCAAAAATCGCAGACATGTTTGTTACCAGCCCAAATCAAGCATATGTAAACATATGGTAGCATCTCAATAAAAAAGGATGAATAAGCTTGAATTGCCCTTCCGGTGTTCATTCACTCACATAGCAAAGTAAGGTGTAAGAACCCTAAACAAAGCCAGACAGGTTGTTTTGGGTGCGAGCTACATAGAAAGAATAATCTTGAATTGCGCTTACTTCATGTCGTGTTCTTAGCTCCTAATGCACATTGACACAGAAATCGCAAAGTGTGTGAAATGAGACCAAAATAAAACAACACCATCTTTTCGCTTCCATATGCTTAGAAAGAAGACGAATAAGCTTTGATTGGGCTTTTTCAATTCGCATGGTGTTATTTGGGTGTGCGCCAGAATCACACCAAAACCAAAGCAAAAAAGTGATTTGGGTTCCATCTACATAAATAGACGATAATAAAGCTCTGATTCGGCTTATTTCAAGTTGGTGTTTTTGGGGTTAGAATGCACATTTAACCAAAAATCGCTGAGTGACATGTTTGTTACCAGCGCAAATCAAACATAAGTAAACATATGGTAACATCTCAATAGAAAAAGGAGGAATAAGCTTCGATTGCCCTTTCGGAGTTCTTTCACCCACATAGCGAAGTAAAGTGTAAGAACGCTAAACAAAGCCGAAAAGGTTGTTTTGGGTGCGAGCTACATAGAAAGAATAATCTTGGATTGCGCTTACTTCATGTCGTGTTCTTAGCTCTTAATGCACATTGACACAGAAATCGAAAAGTGTGTGCAATGAGACCAAAAAAAACACACCATCTTTTCGCTTCCATATGCGTAGAAAGCAGACGAATAAGCTTTGATTTGGCGTTTTTCAATTCGCATGGTGTTATTTGGGTGTGCGCCAGAATCACACCAAAACCAAAGCAAAAAGGTGTTTTGGGTTCCATCTACATACAAAGAAGATGATAAAGCTCTGATTGGGCATAATTCAAGTTGGTGTTTTTGGGGTTAGAATGCACATTCACCCAAAAATCGCAGTGACATGTTTGTTACCAGCCCAAATCAAGCATAAGTAAACATATGGTAAAATCTCAATAGAAAAAGGACGAATAAGCTTCGATTGCCCTTTCGGTGTTCTTTCACCCACATAGCGAAGTAAAGTGTAAGAACGCTAAACAAAGCCGAAAAGGTTGTTTTGGGTGCGAGCTACATAGAAAGAATAATCTTGGATTGCGCTTACTTCATGTCGTGTTCTTAGCTCTTAATGCACATTGAGACAGAAATCGAAAAGTGTGTGCAATGAGACCAAAAAAACACAACACCATCTTTTCGCTTCCATATGCGTAGAAAGCAGACGAATAAGCATTGATTTGGCTTTTTTCAATTCGCATGGTGTTATTTGGGTGTGCGCCAGAATCACACCAAAACCAAAGCAAAAAGGTGTTTTGGGTTCCATCTACATAAAAAGAAGATAATAAAGCTCTGATTGGGCCTTTTTCAAGTTGGTGTTTTTGGGGTTAGAATGCACATTCACCCAAAAATCGCAGACATGTTTGTTACCAGCCCAAATCAAGCATATGTAAACATATGGTAGCATCGCAATAAAAAAGGATGAATTAGCTTGAATTGCCCTTCCAGTGTTCATTCACTCACATAGCAAAGTAAGGTGTAAGAACCCTAAACAAAGCCAGACAGGTTGTTTTGGGTGCGAGCTACATAGAAAGAATAATCTTGAATTGCGCTTACTTCATGTCGTGTTCTTAGCTCCTAATGCACATTGACACAGAAATCGCAAAGTGTGTGAAATGAGACCAAAATAAAACAACACCATCTTTTCGCTTCCATATGCTTAGAAAGAAGACGAATAAGCTTTGATTGGGCTTTTTCAATTCGCATGGTGTTATTTGGGTGTGCGCCAGAATCACACCAAAACCAAAGCAAAAAAGTGATTTGGGTTCCATCTACATAAATAGACGATAATAAAGCTCTGATTCAGCTTATTTCAAGTTGGTGTTTTTGGGGTTAGAATGCACATTTAACCAAAAATCGCTGAGTGACATGTTTGTTACCAGCGCAAATCAAACATAAGTAAACATATGGTAACATCTCAATAGAAAAAGGAGGAATAAGCTTCGATTGCCCTTTCGGAGTTCTTTCACCCACATAGCGAAGTAAAGTGTAAGAACGCTAAACAAAGCCGAAAAGGTTGTTTTGGGTGCGAGCTACATAGAAAGAATAATCTTGGATTGCGCTTATGTCAGAGCTGCTCAAAGATCCTAGCTCACAGAGGATCACGCTAGCCAGCGATCATTAAGTAAAAGTCTTTATTGAGTTACAGTTTCCATTTTCAAGCTGCTGCGTGCAACTCTACGTCTAGTAGCTAGATCGGCGAAGCTCCGTCTGATTCTCCGCCCCTTGTGCACCAACTTAATATCCTAGACCTGCTCCACCTTTTCCGCCTGACTGTTCTCCTCTGGGTCCCTCTGCCCCCCGGGGTTTCTTCGGATATCGTTCGCTTCCCGTGGCGGGCCTCCATCTGAAGGCTCCCGGGTCTTCCTCCCTGCTCCCGTCGACGACGGTCACCTCCGCTTCCATCTCTGTGCCGCCGTGCTCGAAACCAGGGTCGTCCCCGAAAACGTCCATGTCCGTCTCTCCCTCACTTCCTCCTGGCGGCGTTGCTCGTCCTGGGCATTCCAGCCACTTTCTGCGGAACTGCTCCTCTGGTCGAACGTCCCACCAATACGAGGGTTCTGATGCAGATCCCGAGGGTGACCCCTCCGGGGAACGTACGTCTTGTGTCGGGTCCTCGTCCGAGTCGAACCTCCGGAAAGTGCTGGCCGAAAGCGTGGGCGTGAAAAGCCAGTCGTCGAAAAAGTCTGCTGGCATTGGTCTATGTGGGAAGAGGGCGTGAAACTCGTCTTTGAGTAGAGGTTCGTCCAAAGCGTAGCCCGGCACCCAGCTGTTCGCACTGGCCGGGGTGCCCTCCTTGGCGAGAAAGTATTCTACCCCCTCCTCCCCCCATCTGGAGTCCAAAATCTCCGTGACTTCGTTGATGCGCTCCTTCTGTGCCACTCCCGCGTGCCCTGTTCTGTCTCTGACCGGACTCGGCGCCGTTCCGGGTTCTTGGAACCTGTGCGGTGCCTTGTAGGGAGTGAGCACCGATCTGTGGAACACCGGATGCATTCTGGAACCCTCCGGAAGCGCCAGTCTGAAAGCTACCGGGTTGACCTGCTCTTCGACTTGGTAGGGCCCCAGTTGTTTATGCCCTAGTTTCTTCTTGGCCAACGACCTGGCCGGCACTGCGTGGGCTGCTAACCAGACCCAGTCTCCCACGTGGAGCTCTTCGCCAACCCTTCTGTGCTTGTCCGCTTGTACCTTGTATGCGTGTTTGGCCAGCTCCAGGTGGCGCCTCAGCTGATCGTGGACTTCCTGCAGCTCCGACGCGAACGCATCTGCTGTCTGCGGCTCCCCCTCCCCCATTCTTTCCAGTCCCGGGAAGGTTCTGGGGTGCCTCCCATTGTTGGCGAAGAACGGCGTGACCCCCGTGGACACGTGCTTCGTGTTGTTGTAGGCGAACTCGGCAAGCGGCAGGTAATCCACCCACGTCGCAGGCTGTTGATTTGCATAACATCTCAGGTACTGCTGCATGATGGCATTGACCCGCTCCGCCTGCCCGTTGGTCTGCTGGTGTCTCGCCGACGCCAGGTTGATCTTGACGTTCAGGAAGCCCATCAGCTTCTGCCAGAAATTCGAGATGAACTGCCGCCCCCGGTCGGACAGAATAGACCGTGGCAGACCGTGAACCTTGAACACGTGGTCTATGAACAGTTTGGCGGTTTGCTCCGCCGTGGCCACCTTCGCACACGGAATGAAATGTGCCATCTTGGAAAACAGGTCCACCACCACCAGCACTGCCGTCTTGCCTCTCGAGCTGGGCAGATCTGTGACAAAGTCCAGAGCCACCCTCTCCCAAGGTTCGACCGGAGTTTGCAGCGGTTCCAACAGTCCGGCCGGCGGTCTGTGCACTGGCTTGGCCCTCTGGCAGGTGTCGCACCTCGCCACGTAGTCCGCGACCTCCCCTCTCATTCCAGGCCACCAGAAATCCCTGGCTACCAATTCCATCGTCTTCTCCTTGCCAAAGTGCCCGGCCGTGGGCGCGTCGTGCAGCTGCTGCAGCACCTTGGCGCGAAGGTCGTCTCCCGGCACGTAGATGGCCCCTTTACGGATGAGCAATCCATCTCGTAGCTGGAAACCGTCGGCCGCAGCCTTGCCCCTTTGCACCTCTGCCATCTTTGTTTGCGCGAAGGAGTCATCCTGCAACGCTCGTCGCACCGCCTCCAGGTCCACGGTGGCCGCGGCGCACGCCCACACTGTTGGTGCGAAGATGTGCATGGCGGCCGCTGGCGTTGCGTCCTCCAGATACTGTGGCTTACGGGAGAGGGCGTCCGCCATGATGTTAGTGTCCCCCGGGACATACTCTATGCGGAAGTCGAAATTCGCAAAGAACTCAGCCCAACGTATCTGCCTCTGGTTTAGGAACTGTGCCGTGCGCCAGTGCTCCAGATTCTTGTGGTCCGTGCAAACCTGCACCGTGTGCTTGGCGCCGATCAGGAAGTGCCTCCACGCTTTGAACGCTGCATGAATGGCCAGCAACTCCCTGTCCCAGATGATGTAGTTCTGCTCGGACTTGCTGAGCTTCCTGGAGTAAAACGCTCCCGGTCTCCACACCCCCTGCTGGTCCTTCTGCAGCAGGACCGCCCCCACGGCTCTGTCCGAGGCGTCTGTCTCCACCCTCATCGGCCTGCTGGGGTTGACATGAAGCAGCTGCTCTTCCGACGCGAAGAGACGCTTGAGTGCCTGAAAGGACTGCTCCGCCTGCTCTGTCCAAACGAACTTCTTTTTCTTGGAGCTAAGCGTGTCAGTGATGGCCGCTGTCTGCATAGCGAAGCCTTTGATAAACTTGCGATAGAAGTTCGCGAAGCCGACAAACCGTTGGACCTCCTTCCGGTTGCGTGGACTCTTCCAATCCAACACCGCTCGAACCTTGGCGCTGTCCATGGCGAGCCCCTTGTCAGACAGCTTGTAGCCCAGAAAGTCCACCTCCGTCACGTCAAATTGGCACTTCTCCAGCTTGGCGTAGAGCCTATGTTGCTTTAGCCTGCTCAGCACTTCCTTGATGTGCCCGTCATGCTCCTGCTGCGATTCCGAAAAGATCAGGATGTCATCTAAGAAACAGACGCACGTCTTGTAGAGAAGTCCCGCCAACACGTGATGCATGAAAGCTTGAAAAACGTGGGAGCCATTTTGCAATCCAAAAGGCATAACTCTGTATTCGTAGGTCCCCAGTGGCGTGAACATGGCCGTCTTCCACTCATCTCCTTCCCGCATGCGAATGAGGTTGTACGCCCCTCGCAGGTCCAACTTGGTGAACACTTTTCCCTTCCGCACCTTCGCTAGGAGGTCGTCGATTCGGGGCATGGGGAAGTCCGATGGCTTGGTCCCACTGTTCAAAATGCGATAGTCCACGACCAGTCTTTTTTGGGGCGTGTCTCGCTTTTTAACAAAGAATACAGGACTGCCCCCCACTGCCTTGGACTCTCGGATGAAACCGCGCTCCAAATTATGATCTATGAACTCCTTGAGTTCTTGCAGTTCGTCCTCTGACATGGAATACAGTTTCCCTTTAGGCAGCGCCGCCCCCGGCAGCAGGTCAATCTTGCAGTCATATGGTCTGTGAGGGGGTAGTCTGTCCGCCTCCTTTTTGCAGAAAACTTCCAAAAATTCTGCGTACTTGTGGGGAATCGCTTGCAGCGTGCCTAGCAGCAGCTGTGACTCCTCTCCCTCTCCTTCCTGCCGGGGCACGATGCAGTGTTCAGCACAAAAGGAAGAGCCGAAGACCAGCTGCCTCTGGTACCAAGCCAGCGTTGGGCTGTGCTTGTCCAGCCAACTCATTCCCAATACAATGGGCGTATCCGATAGCTGAGTGACATTGAAGCTGATGACTTCTCTGTGATTCCCAAGTCGCATCACCATCGGTGGCGTCTGCTTCACCACTTGCCCCCCTAGCAGCTCCCTGCCATCCACCGTGACAACCTGCAGGGGCAGTGTGGCCGGCAGCAACTGTATAGCGTGTTTGTCGACAAAGTCCTGCCCTATAAAGTCCGCGTTGCTGCCCGAGTCCACGGTGATTGGCACGTCCATGGTGATGCCATTGGGCAGCTGGAGAGATGCGGTGAGCCTCACTACTGGTTTGGGCGGGAGGGGGTTCACGGGCTGTAAAATCTCTGGGGACTGCGTCACTAATACGTCTGGCTGGGCCCCAGTGCCTCTTCCTCCAGCCAGACTGCGTCGTTTCCCTGCTGTGGTCCACCTTGCTGCGTCGCTGCAGTCACCATTGCTGAGGCTGCAGTGAGCTTGTGGGGCCTCTGGGGACACTCTTTCGCCATGTGCCCTGGCTCCTCACAGACGTAACACTTCCTGTTCCCTCTAGGAGGCCTCGCTTTCACTGCTGCCGGTGCTAGGGCTCTGGTTGCTGACTGAGCCCTTGCACCTCCCACCTCCATAGGTTCCGCTCCTCCTCCTGGTGGAGGCGTGGATTGCGCCCGCGCTGCGTCTCTGGGAAGGAAGGAGGGGCCCCTGGCTGGTTCGCGCCCTCCACGCCCTTCGTCCCTGCTCCACGGACGTTCTTCCAGCCGCACCCCCACTGCCAGTGCCCTCTGAACGACCTCCTGGGTGGTCCGGGGTCGCTCCCCCCTCGCGATCTCATCTTTAATCGAGCTGTGCAGCCCCTCCCAAAAGAGGTCTCTCACAGGGGCCGAATCTCTGTCCCATTCCAGGGCACTGACCAAAGCGAAAAAGCGGGCATGATATTGCCTTACGCTGGCCCTCCCTTGCCTTAGTCCATGCACCTCCTTCCGGGCAAGATCCACGTCAATGCTTGATAAAAAACACCCATCCATCACTTTAATAAAGGCATCCGCATCTTGGAGCGCCGGATCCTTATCTCTCCATAGATTGCGCAGCCATGCTTTAGCATCCCCATGCAAATGGGACATGATGAATCCCACCTTCTCTTGCTCATCTCTAAAGTCTTTATTCAGCAGTTGCAGTGCGCACAGTACATCTGCTCTAAAGTTGGGATACTGTTGCAGGTTCCCATCGAAGTGAGAGACCAGACCGCCTGTACGTCTCGCCAACCCAATTCCCTCCTGTCTGGGTGTCTGCTTTGTAAGCACGTCTAACCTGACTTGGAGATCCCTGCAGGCGGCAGCTGCCTCCTCCTCTCTCTTCCGGGATGCGAGAGCCTCTGCATTCAGTTGTGACACTGCTCTTCTGAGTTCCTCTATCTGCTGCTCAGCCGTCATGTCGGCTGCCGTTCGTGAGCTCGCTGGTAGGCACCTGCTTCTCTCCCCTCCTCGAGGCTGTAGATGCCCACACTTGTGAGACGGAGCTTACTGTCAGAGCTGCTCAAAGATCCTAGCTCACAGAGGATCACGCTAGCCAGCGATCATTAAGTAAAAGTCTTTATTGAGTTACAGTTTCCATTTTCAAGCTGCTGTGTGCAACTCTACGTCTAGTAGCTAGATCGGCGAAGCTCCGTCTGATTCTCCGCCCCTTGTGCACCAACTTAATATCCTAGCCCTGCTCCACCTTTTCCGCCTGACTGTTCTCCTCTGGGTCCCTCTGCCCCCCGGGGTTTCTTCCTTCCGGGATTCTTCTGACGCTGACCCGGACCCTCCTGCTTCCTTGCGCCGGGCTTTAGGACCTGGCTCCCTTTCCGGGCTGCTTACTGCGCCGCCTTCCTCTGCATTTGAACTTGGCGCGCGCGCCCAACCTTCCACTTTCCGCTTAACCGTTTCTTCGCTCCCCGATGGAGGTGTGGCCACTCCTGACTCATGCCCTCCCTCCTGTGGTGAGCTGCCAGCGCTTGCCCCCTGGCTCCCTTCCTCCTCCCTGCTCCCTAGCGGTGACCCTGGTCCCGATTTCCAACTGCTCTCCTCTGAGTCCCCTCTGGCTCTATCTTCCTGGGGTGCCCCCCTAAACTCCCCCCTTGCCCTGGCCACTGGTGCTCCTTTCTGTGAATCCTCTGATTCACTGGAAAGACTCGGAGATCTCGGGTCGTCGTCATCACTCATCTTTTCTTCTGCCTCCTCCCCTTCGCTCTCTGTTTCCTCCCTTGCCCTTGCCTCTGCTCCTAAACCCCTGACAGCTTACTTCATGTCATGTTCTTAGCTCTTAATGTACATTGACACAGAAATCGAAAAGTGTGTGCAATGAGACCAAAAAAACACACCATCTTTTCGCTTCCATATGCGTAGAAAGCAGACGAATAAGCTTTGATTTGGCGTTTTTCAATTCGCATGGTGTTATTTGGGTGTGCGCCAGAATCACACCAAAACCAAAGCAAAAAGGTTTTTTGGGTTCCATCTACATACAAAGAAGATGATAAAGCTCTGATTGGGCATAATTCAAGTTGGTGTTTTTGGGGTTAGAATGCACATTCACCCAAAAATCGCAGTGACATGTTTGTTACCAGCCCAAATCAAGCATAAGTAAACATATGGTAAAATCTCAATAGAAAAAGGACGAATAAGCTTCGATTGCCCTTTCGGTGTTCTTTCACCCACATAGCGAAGTAAAGTGTAAGAACGCTAAACAAAGCCGAAAAGGTTGTTTTGGGTGCGAGCTACATAGAAAGAATAATCTTGGATTGCGCTTACTTCATGACGTGTTCTTAGCTCTTAATGCACATTGAGACAGAAATCGAAAAGTGTGTGCAATGAGACCAAAAAAACACAACACCATCTTTTCGCTTCCATATGCGTAGAAAGCAGACGAATAAGCATTGATTTGGCTTTTTTCAATTCGCATGGTGTTATTTGGGTGTGCGCCAGAATCACACCAAAACCAAAGCAAAAAGGTGTTTTGGGTTCCATCTACATAAAAAGAAGATAATAAAGCTCTGATTGGGCCTATTTCAAGTTGGTGTTTTTGGGGTTAGAATGCACATTCACCCAAAAATCGCAGACATGTTTGTTACCAGCCCAAATCAAGCATATGTAAACATATGGTAGCATCTCAATAAAAAAGGATGAATAAGCTTGAATTGCCCTTCCGGTATTCATTCACTCACATAGCAAAGTAAGGTGTAAGAACCCTAAACAAAGCCAGACAGGTTGTTTTGGGTGCGAGCTACATAGAAAGAATAATCTTGAATTGCGCTTACTTCATGTCGTGTTCTTAGCTCCTAATGCACATTGACACAGAAATCGCAAAGTGTGTGAAATGAGACCAAAATAAAACAACACCATCTTTTCGCTTCCATATGCTTAGAAAGAAGACGAATAAGCTTTGATTGGGCTTTTTCAATTCGCATGGTGTTATTTGGGTGTGCGCCAGAATCACACCAAAACCAAAGCAAAAAAGTGATTTGGGTTCCATCTACATAAATAGACGATAATAAAGCTCTGATTCGGCTTATTTCAAGTTGGTGTTTTGGGGGTTAGAATGCACATTTAACCAAAAATCGCTGAGTGACGTTTGTTACCAGCGCAAATCAAACATAAGTAAACATATGGTAACATCTCAATAGAAAAAGGAGGAATAAGCTTCGATTGCCCTTTCGGAGTTCTTTCACCCACATAGCGAAGTAAAGTGTAAGAACGCTAAACAAAGCCAGACAGGTTGTTTTGGGTGCGAGCTACATAGAAAGAATAATCTTGGATTGCGCTTACTTCATTACGTGTTCTTAGCTCTTAATGCACATTGAGACAGAAATCGAAAAGTGTGTGCAATGAGACCAAAAAAACACACCATCTTTTCGCTTGCATATGCGTAGAAAGCAGACGAATAAGCATTGATTTGGCTTTTTTCAATTCGCATGGTGTTATTTGGGTGTGCGCCAGAATCACACCAAAACCAAAGCAAAAAGGTGTTTTGGGTTCCATCTACATAAAAAGAAGATAATAAAGCTCTGATTGGGCCTATTTCAAGTTGGTGTTTTTGGGGTTAGAATGCACATTCACCCAAAAATCGCAGACATGTTTGTTACCAGCCCAAATCAAGCATATGTAAACATATGGTAACATCTCAATAAAAAAGGACGAATAAGCTTGAATTGCCCTTTCGGTGTTCATTCACTCACATAGCAAAGTAAGGTGTAAGAACCCTAAACAAACCCAGACAGGTTATTTTGGGTGCGAGCTACATAGAAAGAATAATCTTGAATTGCGCTTACTTCATGTCGTGTTCTTAGCTCTTAATGCACATTGACACAGAAATCGCAAAGTGTGTGCAATGGTCATCTTTTCGCTTCCATATGCATAGAAAGCAGACGAATAAGCGTTGATTTGGCTTTTTTCAATTCGCATGGTGTTATTTGGGGGTGCGCCAGAATCACACCAAAACCAAAGCAAAAAGGTGTTTTGGGTTCCATCTACATAAAAAGAAGATAATAAAGCTCTGATTGGGCCTATTTCAAGTTGGTGTTTTTGGGGTTAGAATGCACATTCACCCAAAAATCGCAGTGACATGTTTGTTACCAGCCCAAATCAAGCATAGGTAAACATATGGTAACATCTCAATAGAAAAGGACGAATAAGCTTCGATTACCCTTTCGGTGTTCATTCACCCACATAGCAAAGAAAATCGTAAGAACCCTAAACAAAGCCAAAAAGTTTGTTTTTGTGGGGGAGCTACATAGAAAAAATAATCTTGGATTGCACTTACTTCATCTCGTGTTCTTTGCTGTTAATGCACATTGACACAGAAATCGCAAAGTGTGTGCAATGGTCATCTTTTCGCTTCCATATGCATAGAAAGCAGACTGTCAGGGGTTCAGGAGCAGAGGCAAGGGCAAGGGAGGAAACAGAGAGCGAGGGGGAGGAGGCAGAAGAAAAGATGAGTGATGACGACGACCCGAGATCTCCGAGTCTTTCCAGTGAATCAGAGGATTCACAGAAAGGAGCACCAGTGGCCAGGGCAAGGGGGGAGTTTAGGGGGGCACCCCAGGAAGATAGAGCCAGAGGGGACTCAGAGGAGAGCAGTTGGAAATCAGGACCAGCGTCACCGCTAGGGAGCAGGGAGGAGGAAGGGAGCCAGGGGGCAAGCGCTGGCAGCTCACCACAGGAGGGAGGGCATGAGTCAGGAGTGGTCACACCTCCATCGGGGAGCGAAGAAACGGTTAAGCGGAAGGTGGAAGGTTGGGCGCTCGCGCCAAGTTCAAATGCAGAGGAAGGCGGCGCAGTAAGCAGCCCGGAAAGGGAGCCAGGTCCGAAAGCCCGGCGCAAGGAGGCAGGAGGGTCCGGGTCAGCGTCAGAAGAATCCCGGAAGGAAGAAACCCCGGGGGGCAGAGGGACCCAGAGGAGAACAGTCAGGCGGAAAAGGTGGAGCAGGGCTAGGATATTAAGTTGGTGCACAAGGGGCGGAGAATCAGACGGAGCTTCGCCGATCTAGCTACTAGACGTAGAGTTGCACGCAGCAGCTTGAAAATGGAAACTGTAGTTCAATAAAGACTTTTACTTAATGATCGCTGGCTAGCGTGATCCTCTGTGAGCTAGGATCTTCGAGCAGCTCTGACAGTAAGCTCCGTCTCCCAAGTGTGGGCCTCTACAGCCTCGAGGAGGGGAGAGAAGCAGGTGCCTACCAGCGAGCTCACGAACGGCAGCCGACATGACGGCTGAGCAGCAGATAGAGGAACTCAGAAGAGCAGTGTCACAACTGAATGCAGAGGCTCTCGCATCCCGGAAGAGAGAGGAGGAGGCAGCTGCCGCCTGCAGGGATCTCCAAGTCAGGTTAGACGTGCTTACAAAGCAGACACCCAGACAGGAGGGAATTGGGTTGGCGAGACGTACAGGCGGTCTGGTCTCTCACTTCGATGGGAACCTGCAACAGTATCCCAACTTTAGAGCAGATGTACTGTGCGCACTGCAACTGCTGAATAAAGACTTTAGAGATGAGCAAGAGAAGGTGGGATTCATCATGTCCCATTTGCATGGGGATGCTAAAGCATGGCTGCGCAATCTATGGAGAGATAAGGATCCGGCGCTCCAAGATGCGGATGCCTTTATTAAAGCGATGGATGGGTGTTTTTTATCAAGCATTGACGTGGATCTTGCCCGGAAGGAGGTGCATGGACTAAGGCAAGGGAGGGCCAGCGTAAGGCAATATCATGCCCGCTTTTTCGCTTTGGTCAGTGCCCTGGAATGGGACAGAGATTCGGCCCCTGTGAGAGACCTCTTTTGGGAGGGGCTGCACAGCTCGATTAAAGATGAGATCGCGAGGGGGGGAGCGACCCCGGACCACCCAGGAGGTCGTTCAGAGGGCACTGGCAGTGGGGGTGCGGCTGGAAGAACGTCCGTGGAGCAGGGACGAAGGGCGTGGAGGGCGCGAACCAGCCAGGGGCCCCTCCTTCCTTCCCAGAGACGCAGCGCGGGCGCAATCCACGCCTCCACCAGGAGGAGGAGCGGAACCTATGGAGGTGGGAGGTGCAAGGGCTCAGTCAGCAACCAGAGCCCTAGCACCGACAGCAGTGAAAGCGAAGCCTCCTAGAGGGAACAGGAAGTGTTACGTCTGTGAGGAGCCAGGGCACATGGCGAAAGAGTGTCCCCAGAGGCCCCACAAGCTCACTGCAGCCTCAGCAATGGTGACTGCAGCGACGCAGCAAGGTGGACCACAGCAGGGAAACGACGCAGTCTGGCTGGAGGAAGAGGCACTGGGGCCCAGCCAGACGTGTTAGTGACGCAGTCCCCAGAGATTTTAGAGCCCGTGAACCCCCTCCCGCCCAAACCAGTAGTGAGGCTCACCGCATCTCTCCAGCTGCCCAATGGCATCACCATGGACGTGCCAATCACCGTGGACTCGGGCAGCAACGCGGACTTTATAGGGCAGGACTTTGTCGACAAACACGCCATACAGTTGCTGCCGGCCACACTGCCCCTGCAGGTTGTCACGGTGGATGGCAGGGAGCTGCTAGGGGGGCAAGTGGTGAAGCAGACGCCACCGATGGTGATGCGACTTGGGAATCACAGAGAAGTCATCAGCTTCAATGTCACTCAACTATCGGATACGCCCATTGTATTGGGAATGAGTTGGCTGGACAAGCACAGCCCAACGCTGGCTTGGTACCAGAGGCAGCTGATCTTCGGCTCTTCCTTTTGTGCTGAACACTGCATCGTGCCCCGGCAGGAAGGAGAGGAAGAGGAGTCACAGCTGCTGCTAGGCACGCTGCAAGCGATTCCCCACAAGTACGCAGAATTTTTGGAAGTTTTCTGCGAAAAGGAGGCGGACAGACTACCCCCTCACAGACCATATGACTGCAAAATTGACCTGCTGCCGGGGGCGGCGCTGCCTAAAGGGAAACTGTATTCCATGTCAGAGGACGAACTGCAAGAACTCAAGGAGTTCATAGATCATAATTTGGAGCGCGGTTTCATCCGAGAGTCCAAGGCAGCGGGGGGCAGTCCTGTATTCTTTGTTAAAAAGCGAGACACGCCCCAAAAAAGACTGGTCGTGGACTATCGCATTTTGAACAGTGGGACCAAGCCATCGGACTTCCCCATGCCCCGAATCGACGACCTCCTAGCGAAGGTGCGGTGGATTACCTGCCGCTTGCCGAGTTCGCCTACAACAACACGAAGCACGTGTCCACGGGTGTCACGCCGTTCTTCGCCAACAACGGGAGGCACCCCAGAACCTTCCCGGGACTGGAAAGAATGGGGGAGGGGGAGCCGCAGACGGCAGATGCGTTCGCGTCGGAGCTGCAGGAAGTCCACGGTCAGCTGAGGCGCCACCTGGAGCTGGCCAAACACGCATACAAGGTACAAGCGGACAAGCACAGAAGGGTTGGCGAAGAGCTCCACGTGGGAGACTGGGTCTGGTTAGCAGCCCACGCAGTGCCGGCCAGGTCGTTGGCCAAGAAGAAACTAGGGTATAAACAACTGGGGCCCTACCAAGTCGAAGAGCAGGTCAACCCGGTAGCTTTCAGACTGGCACTTCCGGAGGGTTCCAGAATGCATCCGGTGTTCCACAGATCGGTGCTCACTCCCTACAAGGCACCGCACAGGTTCCAAGAACCCGGAACGGCGCCGAGTCCGGTCAGAGACAGAACAGGGCACGCGGGAGTGGCACAGAAGGAGCGCATCAACGAAGTCACGGAGATTTTGGACTCCAGATGGGGGGAGGAGGGGGTAGAATACTTTCTCGCCAAGGAGGGCACCCCGGCCAGTGCGAACAGCTGGGTGCCGGGCTACGCTTTGGACGAACCTCTACTCAAAGACGAGTTTCACGCCCTCTTCCCACATAGACCAATGCCAGCAGACTTTTTCGACGACTGGCTTTTCACGCCCACGCTTTGGGCCAGCACTTTCCGGGGGTTCGACTCGGACGAGGACCCGACACAAGACGTACGTTCCCCGGAGGGGTCACCCTCGGGATCTGCATCAGAACCCTCGTATTGGTGGGACGATCGACCAGAGGAGCAGTTCCGCAGAAAGTGGCTGGAATGCCCAGGATGAGCAACGCCGCCAGGAGGAAGTGAGGGAGAGACGGACATGGACGTTTTCGGGGACGACCCTGGTTTCGAGCACGGCGGCACAGAGATGGAAGCGGAGGTGACCGTCGTCGACGGGAGCAGGGAGGAAGACCCGGGAGCCTTCAGATGGAGGCCCGCCACGGGAAGCGAGCGATATCCGACATTCGTCCCTTTGCAACAGCAGCACCCAGTTCCAGCACCGGAAGGAGGTGAGGGGGGAATGGGGGGCTTCGAGGGGGGGATGGATGTCAGGGGTTTAGGAGCAGAGGCAAGGGCAAGGGAGGAAACAGAGAGCGAAGGGGAGGAGGCAGAAGAAAAGATGAGTGATGACGACGACCCGAGATCTCCGAGTCTTTCCAGTGAATCAGAGGATTCACAGAAAGGAGCACCAGTGGCCAGGGCAAGGGGGGAGTTTAGGGGGGCACCCCAGTAAGATAGAGCCAGAGGGGACTCAGAGGAGAGCAGTTGGAAATCGGGACCAGCGTCACCGCTAGGGAGCAGGGAGGAGGAAGGGAGCCAGGGGGCAAGCGCTGGCAGCTCACCACAGGAGGGAGGGCATGAGTCAGGAGTGGCCACACCTCCATCGGGGAGCGAAGAAACGGTTAAGCGGAAGGTGGAAGGTTGGGCGCGCGCGCCAAGTTCAAATGCAGAGGAAGGCGGCACAGTAAGCAGCCCGGAAAGGGAGCCAGGTCCTAAAGCCCGGCGCAAGGAGGCAGGAGGGTCCGGGTCAGCGTCAGAAGAATCCCGGAAGGAAGAAACCCCGGGGGGCAGAGGGACCCAGAGGAGAACAGTCAGGCGGAAAAGGTGGAGCAGGGCTAGGATATTAAGTTGGTGCACAAGGGGCGGAGAATCAGACGGAGCTTCGCCGATCTAGCTACTAGACGTAGAGTTGCACGCAGCAGCTTGAAAATGGAAACTGTAATTCAATAAAGACTTTTACTTAATGATCGCTGGCTAGCGTGATCCTCTGTGAGCTAGGATCTTCGAGCAGCTCTGACAATATGGTAAAATCTCAATAGAAAAAGGACGAATAAGCTTCGATTGCCCTTTCGGTGTTCTTTCACCCACATAGCGAAGTAAAGTGTAAGAACGCTAAACAAAGCCGAAAAGGTTGTTTTGGGTGCGAGCTACATAGAAAGAATAATCTTGGATTGCGCTTACTTCATGACGTGTTCTTAGCTCTTAATGCACATTGAGACAGAAATCGAAAAGTGTGTGCAATGAGACCAAAAAAACAGAACACCATCTTTTCGCTTCCATATGCGTAGAAAGCAGACGAATAAGCATTGATTTGGCTTTTTTCAATTCGCATGGTGTTATTTGGGTGTGCGCCAGAATCACACCAAAACCAAAGCAAAAAGGTGTTTTGGGTTCCATCTACATAAAAAGAAGATAATAAAGCTCTGATTGGGCCTATTTCAAGTTGGTGTTTTTGGGGTTAGAATGCACATTCACCCAAAAATCGCAGACATGTTTGTTACCAGCCCAAATCAAGCATATGTAAACATATGGTAGCATCTCAATAAAAAAGGATGAATAAGCTTGAATTGCCCTTCCGGTGTTCATTCACTCACATAGCAAAGTAAGGTGTAAGAACCCTAAACAAAGCCAGACAGGTTGTTTTGGGTGCGAGCTACATAGAAAGAATAATCTTGAATTGCGCTTACTTCATGTCGTGTTCTTAGCTCCTAATGCACATTGACACAGAAATCGCAAAGTGTGTGAAATGAGACCAAAATAAAACAACACCATCTTTTCGCTTCCATATGCTTAGAAAGAAGACGAATAAGCTTTGATTGGGCTTTTTCAATTCGCATGGTGTTATTTGGGTGTGCGCCAGAATCACACCAAAACCAAAGCAAAAAAGTGATTTGGGTTCCATCTACATAAATAGACGATAATAAAGCTCTGATTCGGCTTATTTCAAGTTGGTGTTTTTGGGGTTAGAATGCACATTTAACCAAAAATCGCTGAGTGACATGTTTGTTACCAGCGCAAATCAAACATAAGTAAACATATGGTAACATCTCAATAGAAAAAGGAGGAATAAGCTTCGATTGCCCTTTCGGAGTTCTTTCACCCACATAGCGAAGTAAAGTGTAAGAACGCTAAACAAAGCCGAAAAGGTTGTTTTGGGTGCGAGCTACATAGAAAGAATAATCTTGGATTGCGCTTACTTCATGTCGTGTTCTTAGCTCTTAATGCACATTGACACAGAAATCGAAAAGTGTGTGCAATGAGACCAAAAAAACACACCATCTTTTCGCTTCCATATGCGTAGAAAGCAGACGAATAAGCTTTGATTTGGCGTTTTTCAATTCGCATGGTGTTATTTGGGTGTGCGCCAGAATCACACCAAAACCAAAGCAAAAAGGTGTTTTGGGTTCCATCTACATACAAAGAAGATGATAAAGCTCTGATTGGGCATAATTCAAGTTGGTGTTTTTGGGGTTAGAATGCACATTCACCCAAAAATCGCAGTGACATGTTTGTTACCAGCCCAAATCAAGCATAAGTAAACATATGGTAAAATCTCAATAGAAAAAGGACGAATAAGCTTCGATTGCCCTTTCGGTGTTCTTTCACCCACATAGCGAAGTAAAGTGTAAGAACGCTAAACAAAGCCAGACAGGTTGTTTTGGGTGCGAGCTACATAGAAAGAATAATCTTGAATTGCGCTTACTTCATGTCGTGTTCTTAGCTCCTAATGCACATTGACACAGAAATCGCAAAGTGTGTGAAATGAGACCAAAATAAAACAACACCATCTTTTCGCTTCCATATGCTTAGAAAGAAGACGAATAAGCTTTGATTGGGCTTTTTCAATTCGCATGGTGTTATTTGGGTGTGCGCCAGAATCACACCAAAACCAAAGCAAAAAAGTGATTTGGGTTCCATCTACATAAATAGACGATAATAAAGCTCTGATTCGGCTTATTTCAAGTTGGTGTTTTTGGGGTTAGAATGCACATTTAACCAAAAATCGCTGAGTGACATGTTTGTTACCAGCGCAAATCAAACATAAGTAAACATATGTGTCAGGGGTTTAGGAGCAGAGGCAAGGGCAAGGGAGGAAACAGAGAGCGAAGGGGAGGAGGCAGAAGAAAAGATGAGTGATGACGACGACCCGAGATCTCCGAGTCTTTCCAGTGAATCAGAGGATTCACAGAAAGGAGCACCAGTGGCCAGGGCAAGGGGGGAGTTTAGGGGGGCACCCCAGGAAGATAGAGCCAGAGGGGACTCAGAGGAGAGCAGTTGGAAATCGGGACCAGCGTCACCGCTAGGGAGCAGGGAGGAGGAAGGGAGCCAGGGGGCAAGCACTGGCAGCTCACCACAGGAGGGAGGGCATGAGTCAGGAGTGGCCACACCTCCATCGGGGAGCGAAGAAACGGTTAAGCGGAAAGTGGAAGGTTGGGCGCGCGCGCCAAGTTCAAATGCAGAGGAAGGCGGCGCAGTAAGCAGCCCGGAAAGGGAGCCAGGTCCTAAAGCCCGGCGCAAGGAGGCAGGAGGGTCCGGGTCAGCGTCAGAAGAATCCCGGAAGGAAGAAACCCCGGGGGGCAGAGGGACCCAGAGGAGAACAGTCAGGCGGAAAAGGTGGAGCAGGGCTAGGATATTAAGTTGGTGCACAAGGGGCGGAGAATCAGACGGAGCTTCGCCGATCTAGCTACTAGACGTAGAGTTGCACGCAGCAGCTTGAAAATGGAAACTGTAACTCAATAAAGACTTTTACTTAATGATCGCTGGCTAGCGTGATCCTCTGTGAGCTAGGATCTTCGAGCAGCTCTGACAGTAAGCTCCGTCTCACAAGGGTGGGCATCTACAGCCTCGAGGAGGGGAGAGAAGCAGGTGCCTACCAGCGAGCTCACGAACGGCAGCCGACATGACGGCTGAGCAGCAGATAGAGGAACTCAGAAGAGCAGTGTCACAACTGAATGCAGAGGCTCTCGCATCCCGGAAGAGAGAGGAGGAGGCAGCTGCCGCCTGCAGGGATCTCCAAGTCAGGTTAGACGTGCTTACAAAGCAGACACCCAGACAGGAGGGAATTGGGTTGGCGAGACGTACAGGCGGTCTGGTCTCTCACTTCGATGGGAACCTGCAACAGTATCCCAACTTTAGAGCAGATGTACTGTGCGCACTGCAACTGCTGAATAAAGACTTTAGAGATGAGCAAGAGAAGGTGGGATTCATCATGTCCCATTTGCATGGGGATGCTAAAGCATGGCTGCGCAATCTATGGAGAGATAAGGATCCGGCGCTCCAAGATGCGGATGCCTTTATTAAAGCGATGGATGGGTGTTTTTTATCAAGCATTGACGTGGATCTTGCCCGGAAGGAGGTGCATGGACTAAGGCAAGGGAGGGCCAGCGTAAGGCAATATCATGCCCGCTTTTTCGCTTTGGTCAGTGCCCTGGAATGGGACAGAGATTCGGCCCCTGTGAGAGACCTCTTTTGGGAGGGGCTGCACAGCTCGATTAAAGATGAGATCGCGAGGGGGGAGCGACCCCGGACCACCCAGGAGGTCGTTCAGAGGGCACTGGCAGTGGGGGTGCGGCTGGAAGAACGTCTGTGGAGCAGGGACGAAGGGCGTGGAGGGCGCGAACCAGCCAGGGGCCCCTCCTTCCTTCCCAGAGACGCAGCGCGGGCGCAATCCACGCATCCACCAGGAGGAGGAGCGGAACCTATGGAGGTGGGAGGTGCAAGGGCTCAGTCAGCAACCAGAGCCCTAGCACCGGCAGCAGTGAAAGCGAAGCCTCCTAGAGGGAACAGGAAGTGTTACGTCTGTGAGGAGCCAGGGCACATGGCGAAAGAGTGTCCCCAGAGGCCCCACAAGCTCACTGCAGCCTCAGCAATGGTGACTGCAGCGACGCAGCAAGGTGGACCACAGCAGGGAAACGACGCAGTCTGGCTGGAGGAAGAGGCACTGGGGCCCAGCCAGACGTGTTAGTGACGCAGTCCCCAGAGATTTTAGAGCCCGTGAACCCCCTCCCGCCCAAACCAGTAGTGAGGCTCACCGCATCTCTCCAGCTGCCCAATGGCATCACCATGGACGTGCCAATCACCGTGGACTCGGGCAGCAACGCAGACTTTATAGGGCAGGACTTTGTCGACAAACACGCCATACAGTTGCTGCCGGCCACACTGCCCCTGCAGGTTGTCACGGTGGATGGCAGGGAGCTGCTAGGGGGGCAAGTGGTGAAGCAGACGCCACCGATGGTGATGCGACTTGGGAATCACAGAGAAGTCATCAGCTTCAATGTCACTCAACTATCGGATACGCCCATTGTATTGGGAATGAGTTGGCTGGACAAGCACAGCCCAACGCTGGCTTGGTACCAGAGGCAGCTGATCTTCGGCTCTTCCTTTTGTGCTGAACACTGCATCGTGCCCCGGCAGGAAGGAGAGGAAGAGGAGTCACAGCTGCTGCTAGGCACGCTGCAAGCGATTCCCCACAAGTACGCAGAATTTTTGGAAGTTTTCTGCGAAAAGGAGGCGGACAGACTACCCCCTCACAGACCATATGACTGCAAAATTGACCTGCTGCCGGGGGCGGCGCTGCCTAAAGGGAAACTGTATTCCATGTCAGAGGACGAACTGCAAGAACTCAAGGAGTTCATAGATCATAATTTGGAGCGCGGTTTCATCCGAGAGTCCAAGGCAGCGGGGGGCAGTCCTGTATTCTTTGTTAAAAAGCGAGACACGCCCCAAAAAAGACTGGTCGTGGACTATCGCATTTTGAACAGTGGGACCAAGCCATCGGACTTCCCCATGCCCCGAATCGACGACCTCCTAGCGAAGGTGCGGAAGGATAAAGTGTTCACCAAGTTGGACCTGCGAGGGGCGTACAACCTCATTCGCATGCGGGAAGGAGATGAGTGGAAGACGGCCATGTTCACGCCACTGGGGACCTACGAATACAGAGTTATGCCTTTTGGATTGCAAAATGGCTCCCACGTTTTTCAAGCTTTCATGCATCACGTGTTGGCGGGACTTCTCTACAAGACGTGCGTCTGTTTCTTAGATGACATCCTGATCTTTTCGGAATCGCAGCAGGAGCATGACGGGCACGTCAAGGAAGTGCTGCGCAGGCTAAAGCAACATAGGCTCTACGCCAAGCTGGAGAAGTGCCAATTTGACGTGACGGAGGTGGACTTTCTGGGCTACAAGCTGTCTGACAAGGGGCTCGCCATGGACAGCGCCAAGGTTCGAGCGGTGTTGGATTGGAAGAGTCCACGCAACCGGAAGGAGGTCCAACGGTTTGTCGGCTTCGCGAACTTCTATCGCAAGTTTATCAAAGGCTTCGCCATGAGGGCAGCGGCCATCACTGACACGCTTAGCTCCAAGAAAAAGAAGTTCGTTTGGACAGAGCAGGCGGAGCAGTCCTTTCAGGCGCTCAAGCGTCTCTTCGCGTTGGAAGAGCAGCTGCTTCATGTCAACCCCAGCAGGCCGATGAGGGTGGAGACAGACGCCTCGGACAGAGCCGTGGGGGCGGTCCTGCTGCAGAAGGACCAGCAGGGGGTGTGGCGACCGGGAGCGTTTTACTCCAGGAAGCTCAGCAAGTCCGAGCAGAACTACACCATCTGGGACAGGGAGTTGCTGGCCATTCATGCAGCGTTCAAAGTGTGGAGGCACTTCCTGATCGGCGCCAAGCACACGGTGCAGGTTTGCACGGACCACAAGAATCTGGAGCACTGGCGCACGGCACAGTTCCTAAACCAGAGGCAGATACGTTGGGCTGAGTTCTTTGCGAATTTCGACTTCCGCATAGAGTATGTCCCAGGGGACACTAACATCATGGCGGACGCCCTCTCCCGTAAGCCACAGTATCTGGAGGACGCAACGCCAGCGGCCGCCATGCACATTTTCGCACCAACAGTGTGGGCGTGCGCCGCGGCCACCGTGGACCTGGAGGCGGTGCGACGAGCGTTGCAGGATGACTCCTTCGCGCAAACAAAGATGGCAGAGGTGCAAAGGGGCAAGGCTGCGGCCGACGGTTTCCAGCTACGAGATGGATTGCTCATCCGTAAAGGGGCCATCTACGTGCCGGGAGACGACCTTCGCGCCAAGGTGCTGCAGCAGCTGCACGACGCGCCCACGGCCGGGCACTTTGGCAAGGAGAAGACGATGGAATTGGTAGCCAGGGATTTCTGGTGGCCTGGAATGAGAGGGGAGGTCGCGGACTACGTGGCGAGGTGCGACACCTGCCAGAGGGCCAAGCCAGTGCACAGACCGCCGGCCGGACTGTTGGAACCGCTGCAAACTCCGGTCGAACCTTGGGAGAGGGTGGCTCTGGACTTTGTCACAGATCTGCCCAGCTCGAGAGGCAAGACGGCAGTGCTGGTGGTGGTGGACTTGTTCTCCAAGATGGCACATTTCATTCCGTGTGCCAAGGTGGCCACGGCGGAGCAAACCGCCAAACTGTTCATAGACCACGTGTTCAAGGTTCACGGTCTGCCACGGTCTATTCTGTCCGACCGGGGGTGACAGTTCATCTCGAATTTCTGGCAGAAGCTGATGGGCTTCCTGAACGTCAAGATCAACCTGGCGTCGGCGAGACACCCGCAGACCAACGGGCAGGCGGAGCGGGTCAATGCCATCATGCAGCAGTACCTGAGATGTTAGGCGAATCAACAGCCTGCGACGTGGGTGGATTACCTGCCGCTCGCCGAGTTTGCCTACAACAACACGAAGCACGTGTCCACGGGGGTCACGCCGTTCTTCGCTAACAACGGGAGGCACCCCAGAACCTTCCTGGGACTGGAAAGGATGGGGGAGGGGGAGCCGCAGACAGCAGATGCGTTCGCGTCGGAGTTGCAGGAGGTCCACGATCAGCTGCGGCGACACCTGGAGCTGGCCAAACATGCATACAAGGTGCAAGCGGACAAACACAGAAGGGTTGGCGAAGAGATCCATGTGGGAGACTGGGTCTGGTTAGCAGCCCACGCAGTGCCGGCCAGGTCGTTGGCCAAGAAGAAGCTGGGGCATAAGCAACTGGGGCCCTACCAAGTCGAAGAGCAGGTCAACCCGGTGGCTTTCAGGCTGGCGCTTCCGGAGGGTTCCAGAATGCATCCGGTGTTCCACAGATCGGTGCTCACTCCCTACAAGGCACCGCACAGGTTTCAGGAACCCGGAACGGCACCGAGTCCGCTCAGAGAAGGAACCGGGCACGCGGGAGTGGCACAGAAGGAATGCATCAACGAAGTCACGGAGATTTTGGACTCCAGATGGGGGGAAGAAGGGGCAGAATACCTTCTCGCCAAGGAGGGCACCCCGGCCAGTGCGAACAGCTGGGTGCCGGGCTACGCCTTGGACGAACCTCTGCTCAAAGACGAGTTTCATGCCCTTTTCCCACATAGACCAATGCCAGCAGACTTTTTCGACGACTGGCTTTTCACGCCAACGCTTTCTGCCAGCACGTTCCGAGGGTTCGACTCGGACGAGGACCCTATACGAGACGCCCGTTCCCCGGAGGGGTCACCCTCGGGATCTGCCTCAGAACCCTCGTATTGGTGGGACGATAGACCAGAGGAGCAGTGGCGCAAGAAGTGGCTGGAAGGTCCAGGACGAGCAACGCCGCCAGGAGGAAGTGAGGGAGAGACGGACATGGACGTTTTCGGGGACGACCCTGGTTTCGAGCACAGCGGCACAGAGATGGAAGCGGAGGTGACCGTCGTCGACGAGAGCAGGGAGGCAGAACCGGGAGACTTCAGATGGAGGCCCGCCACGGGAAGCGAACTGTATCCGACGTTCGTCCCTCTGACACAGCAGCACCCAGTTCCCGCACCGGAAGGAGGGGAGGGGGGAACGGGGGGCTTCGAGGGGGGGATGGATGTCAGGGGTTCAGGAGCAGAGGCAAGGGCAAGGGAGGAAACAGAGAGCGAGGGGGAGGAGGCAGAAGAAAAGATGAGTGATGACGACGACCCGAGATCTCCGAGTCTTTCCAGTGAATCAGAAGATTCACAGAAAGGAGCACCAGTGGTCAGGGCAAGGGGGGAGCCTAGGGGGACACCCCAGGGCGATAGGGCCAGAGGGGACTCCGAGGAGAGCAGTTGGAAATCGGGACCAGCGTCACAGCCAGAGAGCAGGGAAGAGGAAGAGCGCCAGAGATCAAGCGCTGGCAGCTCGCAACAGGGGGGAGGGCACGAGTCAGGAGTGGCCACACCTCCATCGGGGAGCGAAGAAACGGTCAGACGGAAAGTGGAAGGTTGGGCGCACGCGCCAAGTTCAAATGCACAGGAAAGTGACGCAGTAGGCAGCCAGGATAGGGAGCCAGGTCCTAAAGCCCGGCGCAAGGAGACAGGGAGTTCCGGGGGGTCGGCGTCAGAAGAATCCCGGAAGGAAGAGACCCCGGGGGGCAGAGGGACCCAGAGGAGAGCAGTCAGGCGGAAAAGGTGGAGCAGGGCTAGGATATTAAGTTGGTGCACAAGGGGCGGAGACTCAGACGGAGCTTCGCCGATCTAGCCATTAGACGTAGAGTTGCACGCAGCAGCTTGGGAATGGAAACTGTAACTCAATAAAGACTTTTACTTAATGACCGCTGGCTAGCGTGATCCTCTGTGAGCTAGGATCTTCAAGCAGCTCTGACACCATCTTTTCGCTTCCATATGCGTAGAAAGCAGACGAATAAGCATTGATTTGGCTTTTTTCAATTCGCATGGTGTTATTTGGGTGTGCGCCAGAATCACACCAAAACCAAAGCAAAAAGGTGTTTTGGGTTCCATCTACATAAAAAGAAGATAATAAAGCTCTGATTGGGCCTATTTCAAGTTGGTGTTTTTGGGGTTAGAATGCACATTCACCCAAAAATCGCAGACATGTTTGTTACCAGCCCAAATCAAGCATATGTAAACATATGGTAGCATCTCAATAAAAAAGGATGAATAAGCTTGAATTGCCCTTCCGGTATTCATTCACTCACATAGCAAAGTAAGGTGTAAGAACCCTAAACAAAGCCAGACAGGTTGTTTTGGGTGCGAGCTACATAGAAAGAATAATCTTGAATTGCGCTTACTTCATGTCGTGTTCTTAGCTCCTAATGCACATTGACACAGAAATCGCAAAGTGTGTGAAATGAGAACAAAATAAAACAACACCATCTTTTCGCTTCCATATGCGTAGAAAGAAGACGAATAAGCTTTGATTTGGCGTTTTTCAATTCGCATGGTGTTATTTGGGTGTGTGCCAGAATCACACCAAAACCAAAGCAAAAAGGTGTTTTGGGTTCCATCTACATACAAAGAAGATGATAAAGCTCTGATTGGGCATAATTCAAGTTGGTGTTTTTGGGGTTAGAATGCACATTCACCCCAAAATCGCAGTGACATGTTTGTTACCAGCCGAAATCAAGCATAAGTAAACATATGGTAAAATCTCAATAGAAAAAGGACGAATAAGCTTCGATTGCCCTTTCGGTGTTCTTTCACCCACATAGCGAAGTAAAGTGTAAGAACGCTAAACAAAGCCGAAAAGGTTGTTTTGGGTGCGAGCTACATAGAAAGAATAATCTTGGATTGCGCTTACTTCATGTCGTGTTCTTAGCTCTTAATGCACATTGAGACAGAAATCGAAAAGTGTGTGCAATGAGACCAAAAAAACACAACACCATCTTTTCGCTTCCATATGCGTAGAAAGCAGACGAATAAGCATTGATTTGGCTTTTTTCAATTCGCATGGTGTTATTTGGGTGTGCGCCAGAATCACACCAAAACCAAAGCAAAAAGGTGTTTTGGGTTCCATCTACATAAAAAGAAGATAATAAAGCTCTGATTGGGCCTATTTCAAGTTGGTGTTTTTGGGGTTAGAATGCACATTCACCCAAAAATCGCAGACATGTTTGTTACCAGCCCAAATCAAGCATATGTAAACATATGGTAGCATCTCAATAAAAAAGGATGAATAAGCTTGAATTGCCCTTCCGGTGTTCATTCACTCACATAGCAAAGTAAGGTGTAAGAACCCTAAACAAAGCCAGACAGGTTGTTTTGGGTGCGAGCTACATAGAAAGAATAATCTTGAATTGCGCTTACTTCATGTCGTGTTCTTAGCTCCTAATGCACATTGACACAGAAATCGCAAAGTGTGTGAAATGAGACCAAAATAAAACAACACCATCTTTTCGCTTCCATATGCTTAGAAAGAAGACGAATAAGCTTTGATTGGGCTTTTTCAATTCGCATGGTGTTATTTGGGTGTGCGCCAGAATCACACCAAAACCAAAGCAAAAAAGTGATTTGGGTTCCATCTACATAAATAGACGATAATAAAGCTCTGATTCGGCTTATTTCAAGTTGGTGTTTTTGGGGTTAGAATGCACATTTAACCAAAAATCGCTGAGTGACATGTTTGTTACCAGCGCAAATCAAACATAAGTAAACATATGGTAACATCTCAATAGAAAAAGGAGGAATAAGCTTCGATTGCCCTTTCGGAGTTCTTTCACCCACATAGCGAAGTAAAGTGTAAGAACGCTAAACAAAGCCGAAAAGGTTGTTTTGGGTGCGAGCTACATAGAAAGAATAATCTTGGATTGCGCTTACTTCATGTCGTGTTCTTAGCTCTTAATGCACATTGACACAGAAATCGAAAAGTGTGTGCAATGAGACCAAAAACACACACCATCTTTTCGCTTCCATATGCGTAGAAAGCAGACGAATAAGCTTTGATTGGGCTTTTTTCAATTCGCATGGTGTTATTTGGGTGTGCGCCAGAATCACACCAAAACCAAAGCAAAAAGGTGTTTTGGGTTCCATCTACATACAAAGAAGATGATAAAGCTCTGATTGGGCATAATTCAAGTTGGTGTTTTTGGGGTTAGAATGCACATTTAACCAAAAATCGCTGAGTGACCTGTTTGTTACCAGCCCAAATCAAGCATAAGTAAACATATGGTAAAATCTCAATAGAAAAAGGACGAATAAGCTTCGATTGCCCTTATGGTGTTCATTCACCCACATAGCAAAGTAAAGTGTAAGAAGCCTAAACAAAGCCTAACAGGTTGCTTTGGGTAGAAAGCAGACGAATAAGCTTTGATTGGGCTTTTTTCAATTCGCATGGTGTTATTTGGGTGTGCGCCAGAATCACACCAAAACCAAAGCAAAAAGGTGTTTTGGGTTCCATCTACATAAAAAGAAGATAATAAAGCTCTGATTGGGCCTATTTCAAGTTGGTGTTTTTGGGGTTAGAATGCACATTCACCCAAAAATCGCAGACATGTTTGTTACCAGCCCAAATCAAGCATATGTAAACATATGGTAACATCTCAATAAAAAAGGACGATGTCAGGGCTGCCACTCAGTCCCAGCTCACATAGGACCACGTTAGCCAGCGTTCAGGTTAAAAGAGTCTTTATTGGATTACAGCTTCCATTTCCAAACTGCAATATGCAGCCCTACTTCTTCTAGGTCAGACCGGCGAAGACCCGTCTGAGTCTCCGCCTCTAGCACACCAGCTTAATACCCTAGCCTTGCTCCACCTCCTGCGCCTTTCCCTCCGTCTCTGGGTCCTTCTGCCCCCCGGGGTCTCCTTTTTCCTACTCTCTTCTGACGCGGACCCCCCTGACCCTTCCGCCTCCTTGCGGCGGGCTTTGGGACCTGGTTCACTCTCTGGGCTGCTTACTGCGCCAGCTTCCGCTACATTTGAACTAGGCGCGCGCGCCCAACTCTCCACCTTCCTCTTGATCGTTTCGTCGCTCCCCGAGGTGGGCGTGACTACTCCTGACTCATGCCCTCCCTCCTTCTGAAAGCCTCCGGAACCCGATATCTGGTCCCCTTTCTCCCCGCTGCTCCCGGCTGGGTACGTGGGTCCCGATCTCCAACTGCTGCTCTCTGATTCCTCTCTGGACCCTTCTTCCTGGGGTGTCCCCCTGCTTTCCCCCCTTGCTCTGACCGCTGGCGCTCCCTTCTGGGAATCCTCGGACTCACTGGATAAGCTCGGCGATCTCGGTTCGTCATCCCCACTCATCTTTCCTTCGTATTCCTCCCCCTCGCTCTCTGTCTCCTCCCTTCTCTGCGTCTCTGCTTCTGAACCCCTGACAGACGAATAAGCTTGAATTGCCCTTTCGGTGTTCATTCACTCACATAGCAAAGTAAGGTGTAAGAACCCTAAACAAAGCCAGACAGGTTGTTTTGGGTGCGAGCTACATAGAAAGAATAATCTTGAATTGCGCTTACTTCATGTCGTGTTCTTAGCTCCTAATGCACATTGACACAGAAATCGCAAAGTGTGTGCAATCAGACCACACCATCTTTTCGCTTCCATATGCATACAAAGCAGACGAATAAGCTTTGATTGGGCTTTTTTCAATTCGCATGGTGTTATTTGGGTGTGCGCCTGTCAGGGGTTCAGGAGCAGAGGTAAGGGCAAGGGAGGAAACAGAGAGCGAGGGGGAGGAGGCAGAAGAAAAGATGAGTGATGACGACGACCCGAGATCTCCGAGTCTTTCCAGTGAATCAGAAGATTCACAGAAAGGAGCACCAGTGGTCAGGGCAAGGGGGGAGCCTAGGGGGACACCCCAGGAAGATAGAGCCAGAGGGGACTCAGAGGAGAGCAGTTGGAAATCGGGACCAGCGTCACAGCCAGAGAGCAGGGAAGAGGAGGAGCGCCAGAGATCAAGCGCTGGCAGCTCGCAACAGGGGGGAGGGCACGAGTCAGGAGTGGCCACACCTCCATCGGGGAGCGAAGAAACGGTCAGACGGAAAGTGGAAGGTTGGGCGCGCGCGCCAAGTTCAAATGCACAGGAAAGTGACGCAGTAGGCAGCCAGGAAAGGGAGCCAGGTCCTAAAGCCCGGCGCAAGGAGACATGGAGTTCCGGGGGGTCGGCGTCAGAAGAATCCCGGAAGGAAGAGACCCCGGGGGGCAGAGGGACCCAGAGGAGAGCAGTCAGGCGGAAAAGGTGGAGCAGGGCTAGGATATTAAGTTGGTGCACAAGGGGCGGAGACTCAGACGGAGCTTCACCGATCTAGCCATTAGACGTAGAGTTGCACGCAGCAGCTTGGGAATGGAAACTGTAACTCAATAAAGACTTTTACTTAATGACCGCTGGCTAGCGTGATCCTCTGTGAGCTAGGATCTTGAAGCAGCTCTGACAGTAAGCTCCGTCCCTAAATTTGTGGGCATCTACAGCCTCGAGGAGAGGAGAGAAGCAGGTGCCTACTAGCTAGCTCACGAACGGCAGACAACATGACGGCTGAGCAGCAGATAGAGGAACTCAGAAAAGGAGTGTCACAACTGAATGCCGAGGCTCTCGCATCCAGGAAGAGAGAGGAGGAGGCAGCTGCCGCCTGCAGGGATCTCCAGGTCAGGTTAGACATACTTACGAAGCACGGGCAACTGACACCCAGACAGGAGGGAATTGGGTTGGCGAGACGAACAGGCGGTCTGGTCTCTCACTTCGATGGGAACCTGCAGCAGTACCCCAACTTTAGAGCAGGTGTAATGTGCGCACTGGAACTGCTGAAAAAAGACTTTAGAGATGAGCAAGAGAAAGTGGGGTTCATCATGTCCCATTTGCATGGGGAAGCTAAAGCATGGCTGCGCAATTTGTGGAGGGATAAGGATCCGGCGCTCCAAAATGCGGATGCCTTTATTAAAGCGATGGATGGGTGTTTCTTATCAAGCATTGACGTGGATCTTGCTCGGCAGCAGATACATGGACTGAAGGAAGGGAGGGCCAGCGTAAGGCAGTACCATGCCCGCTTTTTCGCTTTGGTCAGTGCTCTGGAATGGGAAAGGGATTCGGCTCCTGTAAGAGACCTGTTTTGGGAGGGATTGCACGGCTCTGTTAAAGATGAAATTGCGAGGGGGGAGAGACCCCGGACCACGCAGGAGATCGTTCAGAGGGCGCTAGCGGTGGGGGTGCGGCTGGAAGAACGTCCGTGGAGCAGGGACGAGGGGCGTGGAGGGCGCGAACCAGCCAGGGGCTCCTCCTTCCTTCCCAGAGAAGCAGCGCGTGCGCAATCCACGCCTCCACAAGGAGGAGGGGTGGAACCTATGGAGGTTGGAAGTGCAAGGGCTCAATCAGCAGCCAGAGCCCTAGCACCGACAACAGTGAAAGCGAAGCCTCCTAGAGGGAACAGGAAGTGTTACATCTGCGAGGATCCACGGCATATGGCGAAAGAGTGTCCCCGGAGGCTCCACAAGCACACTGCAGCCTCAGCAATGGTAACTGCAGCAACGCAACAAGGAGGACCACAGCAGGGAAACGACGATGTCTGGCTGGAGGAAGAGGCAATGGGGCCCAGCCAGACGTGTCAGTGAAGAAGTCCCCGGAAATTTCACAGCCCATGGACCCCCTCCCGCCCAAACCAGTAGTGAGGCTCACCGCATCGCTCCAGCTGCCCAATGGAATCACCATGGACGTGCCGCTCACCATTGACTCGGGAAGGAATGCGGACTTTATAGGGCAGGACTTTGTAGACCGGCACGCGATACAGTTGCTGCCGGCCACGCTGCCCCTGCAGGTGGTCACGGTGGATGGCAGGGAGCTGCTAGGGGGGCAAGTGGTGAAGCAGACGCCACCAATGGTGATGCGCCTTGGGAATCACAAGGAAATCATCAGCTTCAACGTCACTCAGCTATCGGACACGCCCATTGTATTGGGCATGAGTTGGCTGGACAAGCACAGCCCAACGCTGGCTTGGTACCAGAGGCAGCTGACCTTCGGCTCTTCCTTTTGTGCTGAACACTGCATCGTTCCCCGGCAGGAAGGAGAGGAAGAGGAGTCACAGCTGCTGCTAGGCACGCTGCAAGCGATTCCCCACAAGTACGCAGAATTTTTGGAGGTTTTCTGCGAGAAGGAGGCAGACAGGCTACCCCCCACAGACCATATGACTGCAAAATTGACCTGCTGCCGGGGGCGGCGCTGCCTAAAGGGAAGCTGTATTCCATGTCTGAGGACGAACTGCAGGAACTCAAAGAGTTCATAGATCATAATTTGGAGCGCGGTTTCATCCGGGAGTCCAAGGCAGCGGGGGGCAGTCCTGTATTCTTTGTTAAGAAGCGGGACACGCCCCAAAAAAGACTTGTGGTGGACTATCGCATCTTAAACAGTGTGACCAAGCCATCGGACTTCCCCATGCCCCGAATCGACGACCTCCTCGCAAAGGTACGGAAGGGCAGCGTGTTCACCAAGTTAGACCTGCGAGGGGCGTACAACCTCATTCGCATGCGGGAAGGGGATGAGTGGAAGACGGCCATGTTCACGCCTCTGGGCACCTACGAATATAGAGTTATGCCTTTTGGATTGCAAAATGGCTCCCACGTTTTTCAAGCGTTCATGCATCACGTGTTAGCAGGGCTCCTCTACAAGACGTGCGTCTGTGTCAGGGGTGTAGGAGCAGAGGCAAGGGCAAGGGAGGAAACAGAGAGCGAAGGGGAGGAGGCAGAAGAAAAGATGAGTGATGACGACGACCCGAGATCTCCGAGTCTTTCCAGTGAATCAGAGGATTCACAGAAAGGAGCACCAGTGGCCAGGGCAAGGGGGGAGTTTAGGGGGGCACCCCAGGAAGATAGAGCCAGAGGGGACTCAGAGGAGAGCAGTTGGAAATCGGGACCAGCGTCACCGCTAGGGAGCAGGGAGGAGGAAGGGAGCCAGGGGGCAAGCACTGGCAGCTCACCACAGGAGGGAGGGCATGAGTCAGGAGTGGCCACACCTCCATCGGGGAGCGAAGAAACGGTTAAGCGGAAAGTGGAAGGTTGGGCGCGCGCGCCAAGTTCAAATGCAGAGGAAGGCGGCGCAGTAAGCAGCCCGGAAAGGGAGCCAGGTCCTAAAGCACGGCGCAAGGAGGCAGGAGGGTCCGGGTCAGCGTCAGAAGAATCCCAGAAGGAAGAAACCCCGGGGGGCAGAGGGACCCAGAGGAGAACAGTCAGGCGGAAAAGGTGGAGCAGGGCTAGGATATTAAGTTGGTGCACAAGGGGCGGAGAATCAGACGGAGCTTCGCCGATCTAGCTACTAGACGTAGAGTTGCACGCAGCAGCTTGAAAATGGAAACTGTAATTCAATAAAGACTTTTACTTAATGATCGCTGGCTAGCGTGATCCTCTGTGAGCTAGGATCTTCGAGCAGCTCTGACAGTAAGCTCCGTCTCACAAGTGTGGGCATCTACAGCCTCGAGGAGGGGAGAGAAGCAGGTGCCTACCAGCGAGCTCACGAACGGCAGCCGACATGACGGCTGAGCAGCAGATAGAGGAACTCAGAAGAGCAGTGTCACAACTGAATGCAGAGGCTCTCGCATCCCGGAAGAGAGAGGAGGAGGCAGCTGCCGCCTGCAGGGATCTCCAAGTCAGGTTAGACGTGCTTACAAAGCAGACACCCAGACAGGAGGGAATTGGGTTGGCGAGACGTACAGGCGGTCTGGTCTCTCACTTCGATGGGAACCTGCAACAGTATCCCAACTTTAGAGCAGATGTACTGTGCGCACTGCAACTGCTGAATAAAGACTTTAGAGATGAGCAAGAGAAGGTGGGATCCATCATGTCCCATTTGCATGGGGATGCTAAAGCATGGCTGCGCAATCTATGGAGAGATAAGGATCCGGCGCTCCAAGATGCGGATGCCTTTATTAAAGCGATGGATGGGTGTTTTTTATCAAGCATTGACGTGGATCTTGCCCGGAAGGAGGTGCATGGACTAAGGCAAGGGAGGGCCAGCGTAAGGCAATATCATGCCCGCTTTTTCGCTTTGGTCAGTGCCCTGGAATGGCACAGATATTCGGCCCCTGTGAGAGACCTCTTTTGGGAGGGGCTGCACAGCTCGATTAAAGATGAGATCGCGAGGGGGGAGCGACCCCAGACCACCCAGGAGGTCGTTCAGAGGGCACTGGCAGTGTGGGTGCGGCTGGAAGAACGTCCGTGGAGCAGGGACGAAGGGCGTGGAGGGCGCGAACCAGCCAGGGGCCCCTCCTTCCTTCCCAGAGACGCAGCGCGGGCGCAATCCACGCCTCCACCAGGAGGAGGAGCGGAACCTATGGAGGTGGGAGGTGCAAGGGCTCAGTCAGCAACCAGAGCCCTAGCACCGGCAGCAGTGAAAGCGAGGCCTCCTAGAGGGAACAGGAAGTGTTACGTCTGTGAGGAGCCAGGGCACATGGCGAAAGAGTGTCCCCAGAGGCCCCACAAGCTCACTGCAGCCTCAGCAATGGTGACTGCAGCGACGCAGCAAGGTGGACCACAGCAGGGAAACGACGCAGTCTGGCTGGAGGAAGAGGCACTGGGGCCCAGCCAGACGTGTTAGTGACGCAGTCCCCAGAGATTTTACAGCCCGTGAACCCCCTCCCGCCCAAACCAGTAGTGAGGCTCACCGCATCTCTCCAGCTGCCCAATGGCATCACCATGGACGTGCCAATCACCGTGGACTCGGGCAGCAACGCGGACTTTATAGGGCAGGACTTTGTCGACAAACACGCTATACAGTTGCTGCCGGCCACACTGCCCCTGCAGGTTGTCACGGTGGATGGCAGGGAGCTGCTAGGGGGGCAAGTGGTGAAGCAGACGCCACCGATGGTGATGCGACTTGGGAATCACAGAGAAGTCATCAGCTTCAATGTCACTCAACTATCGGATACGCCCATTGTATTGGGAATGAGTTGGCTGGACAAGCACAGCCCAACACTGGCTTGGTACCAGAGGCAGCTGATCTTCGGCTCTTCCTTTTGTGCTGAACACTGCATCGTGCCCCGGCAGGAAGGAGAGGAAGAGGAGTCACAGCTGCTGCTAGGCACGCTGCAAGCGATTCCCCACAAGTACGCAGAATTTTTGGAAGTTTTCTGCGAAAAGGAGGCGGACAGACTACCCCCTCACAGACCATATGACTGCAAAATTGAGCTGCTGCCGGGGGCGGCGCTGCCTAAAGGGAAACTGTATTCCATGTCAGAGGACAAACTGCAAGAACTCAAGGAGTTCATAGATCATAATTTGGAGCGCGGTTTCATCCGAGAGTCCAAGGCAGCGGGGGGCAGTCCTGTATTCTTTGTTAAAAAGCGAGACACGCCCCAAAGAAGACTGGTCGTGGACTATCGCATTTTGAACAGTGGGACCAAGCCATCGGACTTCCCCATGCCCCGAATCGACGACCTCCTAGCGAAGGTGCGGAAGGGAAAAGTGTTCACCAAGTTGGACCTGCGAGGGGCGTACAACCTCATTCGCATGCGGGAAGGAGATGAGTGGAAGACGGCCATGTTCACGCCACTGGGGACCTACGAATACAGAGTTATGCCTTTTGGATTGCAAAATGGCTCCCACGTTTTTCAAGCTTTCATGCATCACGTGTTGGCGGGACTTCTCTACAAGACGTGCGTCTGTTTCTTAGATGACATCCTGATCTTTTTGGAATCGCAGCAGGAGCATGACGGGCACGTCAAGGAAGTGCTGAGCAGGCTAAAGCAACATAGGCTCTACGCCAAGCTGGAGAAGTGCCAATTTGACGTGACGGAGGTGGACTTTCTGGGCTACAAGCTGTCTGACAAGGGGCTCGCCATGGACAGCGCCAAGGTTCGAGCGGTGTTGGATTGGAAGAGTCCACGCAACCGGAAGGAGGTCCAACGGTTTGTCGGCTTCGCGAACTTCTATCGCAAGTTTATCAAAGGCTTCGCTATGCAGACAGCGGCCATCACTGACACGCTTAGCTCCAAGAAAAAGAAGTTCGTTTGGACAGAGCAGGCGGAGCAGTCCTTTCAGGCGCTCAAGCGTCTCTTCGCGTTGGAAGAGCAGCTGCTTCATGTCAACCCCAGCAGGCCGATGAGGGTGGAGACAGACGCCTCGGACAGAGCCGTGGGGGCGGTCCTGCTGCAGAAGGACCAGCAGGGGGTGTGGCGACCGGGAGCGTTTTACTCCAGGAAGCTCAGCATGTCCGAGCAGAACTACACCATCTGGGACAGGGAGTTGCTGGCCATTCATGCAGCGTTCAAAGCGTGGAGGCACTTCCTGATCGGCGCCAAGCACACGGTGCAGGTTTGCACGGACCACAAGAATCTGGAGCACTGGCGCACGGCACAGTTCCTAAACCAGAGGCAGATACGTTGGGCTGAGTTCTTTGCGAACTTCGATTTTCGCATAGAGTATGTCCCGGGGGACACTAACATCATGGCGGACGCCCTCTCCCGTAAGCCACAGTATCTGGAGGACGCAACGCCAGCGGCCGCCATGCACATCTTCGCACCAACAGTGTGGGCGTGCGCCGCGGCCACCGTGGACCTGGAGGCGGTGCGACGAGCGTTGCAGGATGACTCCTTCGCGCAAACAAAGATGGCGGAGGTGCAAAGGGGCAAGGCTGCGGCCGACGGTTTCCAGCTACGAGATGGATTGCTCATCCGTAAAGGGGCCATCTACATGCCGGGAGACGACCTTCGCGCCAAGGTGCTGCAGCAGCTGCACGACGCGCCCACGGCCGGGCACTTTGGCAAGGAGAAGACGATGGAATTGGTAGCCAGGGATTTCTGGTGGCCTGGAATGAGAGGGGAGGTCGCGGACTACGTGGCGAGGTGCGACACCTGCCAGAGGGCCAAGCCAGTGCACAGACCGCCGGCCGGACTGTTGGAACCGCTGCAAACTCCGGTCGAACCTTGGGAGAGGGTGGCTCTGGACTTTGTCACAGATCTGCCCAGCTCGAGAGGCATGACGGCAGTGCTGGTGGTGGTGGACCTGTTTTCCAAGATGGCGCATTTCATTCCGTGTGCGAAGGTGGCCACGGCGGAGCAAACCGCCAAACTGTTCATAGACCACGTGTTCAAGGTTCACGGTCTGCCACGGTCGATTCTGTCCGACCGGGGGCGGCAGTTCATCTCGAATTTCTGGCAGAAGCTGATGGGCTTCCTGAACGTCAAGATCAACCTGGCGTCGGCGAGACACCCGCAGACCAACGGGCAAGCGGAGCGGGTCAATGCCATCATGCAGCAGTACCTGAGATGTTATGCAAATCAACAGCCTGCGACGTGGGTGGATTACCTGCCGCTTGCCGAGTTCGCCTACAACAACACGAAGCACGTGTCCACGGGGGTCACGCCGTTCTTCGCCAACAATGGGAGGCACCCCAGAACCTTCCCGGGACTGGAAAGAATGGGGGAGGGGGAGCCGCAGACAGCAGATGCGTTCGCGTCGGAGCTGCAGGAAGTCCACGATCAGCTGAGGCGCCACCTGGAGCTGGCCAAACACGCATACAAGGTACAAGCGGACAAGCACAGAAGAGTTGACGAAGAGCTCCACGTGGGAGACTGGGTCTGGTTAGCAGCCCACGCAGTGCCGGCCAGGTCGTTGGCCAAGAAGAAACTAGGGCATAAACAACTGGGGCCCTACCAAGTCGAAGAGCAGGTCAACCCGGTAGCTTTCAGACTGGCACTTCCGGAGGGTTCCAGAATGCATCCGGTGTTCCACAGATCGGTGCTCACTCCCTACAAGGCACCGCACAGGTTCCAAGAACCCGGAACGGCGCCGAGTCCGGTCAGAGACAGAACAGGGCACGCGGGAGTGGCACAGAAGGAGCGCATCAACGAAGTCACGGAGATTTTGGACTCCAGATGGGGGGAGGAGGGGGTAGAATACTTTCTCGCCAAGGAGGGCACCCCGGCCAGTGCGAACAGCTGGGTGCCGGGCTACGCTTTGGACGAACCTCTACTCAAAGACGAGTTTCACGCCCTCTTCCCACATAGACCAATGCCAGCAGACTTTTTCGACGACTGGCTTTTCACGCCCACGCTTTCGGCCAGCACTTTCCGGGGGTTCGACTTGGACGAGGACCCGACACAAGACGTACGTTCCCCGGAGGGGTCACCCTCGGGATCTGCATCAGAACCCTTGTATTGGTGGGACGAACGACCAGAGGAGCAGTTCCGCAGAAAGTGGCTGGAATGCCCAGGACGAGCAACGCCGCCAGGAGGAAGTGAGGGAGAGACGGACATGGACGTTTTCGGGGACGACCCTGGTTTCGAGCACGGCGGCACAGAGATGGAAGCGGAGGTGACCGTCGTCGACGGGAGCAGGGAGGAAGACCCGGGAGCCTTCAGATGGAGGTCCGCCACGGGAAGCGAGCGATATCCGACATTCGTCCCTTTGCAACAGCAGCACCCAGTTCCAGCACCGGAAGGAGGGGAGGGGGGAATGGGGGGCTTCGAGGGGGGATGGATGTCAGGGGTGTAGGAGCAGAGGCAAGGGCAAGGGAGGAAACAGAGAGCGAAGGGGAGGAGGCAGAAGAAAAGATGAGTGATGACGACGACCCGAGATCTCCGAGTCTTTCCAGTGAATCAGAGGATTCACAGAAAGGAGCACCAGTGGCCAGGGCAAGGGGGGAGTTTAGGGGGGCACCCCAGGAAGATAGAGCCAGAGGGGACTCAGAGGAGAGCAGTTGGAAATCGGGACCAGCGTCACCGCTAGGGAGCAGGGAGGAGGAAGGGAGCCAGGGGGCAAGCGCTGGCAGCTCACCACAGGAGGGAGGGCATGAGTCAGGAGTGGCCACACCTCCATCGGGGAGCGAAGAAACAGTTAAGCGGAAAGTGGAAGGTTGGGCGCGCGCGCCAAGTTCAAATGCAGAGGAAGGCGGCGCAGTAAGCAGCCCGGAAAGAGAGCCAGGTCCTAAAGCCCGGCGCAAGGAGGCAGGAGGGTCCGGGTCAGCGTCAGAAGAATCCCGGAAGGAAGAAACCCCGGGGGGCAGAGGGACCCAGAGGAGAACAGCCAGGCGGAAAAGGTGGAGCAGGGCTAGGATATTAAGTTGGTGCACAAGGGGCGGAGAATCAGACGGAGCTTCGCCGATCTAGCTACTAGACGTAGAGTTGCACGCAGCAGCTTGAAAATGGAAACTGTAATTCAATAAAGACTTTTACTTAATGATCGCTGGCTAGCGTGATCCTCTGTGAGCTAGGATCTTCGAGCAGCTCTGACAGTCTGTTTCTTAGATGACATCCTGATCTTTTCGGAATCGCAGCAGGAGCATGACAGGCACGTCAAAGAAGTGCTAAGCAGGCTACAGCAGCATAGGCTCTAAGCCAAGCTGGAGAAGTGCCAATTCGACGTGACGGAGGTGGATTTTCTGGGCTACAAGTTGTCTGACAAGGGGCTCGCCATGGACAGCGCCAAGGTTCGAGCGGTGTTGGACTGGAAGAGCCCACGCAACCGGAAGGAGGTCCAACGGTTTGTCGGCTTCGCGAACTTCTATCGCAAGTTTATCAAAGGCTTCGCTATGCAGACAGCGGCCATCACAGACACGCTTAGCTCCAAGAAAAAGAAGTTCATCTGGACAGAGCAGGCGGAGCAGTCCTTTCAGGCACTCAAGCGTCTCTTCGCGTCGGAAGAGCAGCTGCTGCATGTCGACCCCTGCAGGCCGATGAGGGTGGAGACAGACGCCTCGGACAGAGCCGTGGGAGCAGTCCTGCTGCAGAAAGACCCGCAGGGGGTTTGGCGGCCGGGAGCGTTTTACTCCAGGAAGCTCAGCAAGTCCGAACAGAACTACACCATCTGGGACAGGGAGTTGCTGGCCATTCATGCAGCTTTCAAAGCAAGGAGACACTTCCTGATCGGCGCCAAGCACACGGTGCAGGTCTGCACGGACCACAAGAATCTGGAGCACTGGCGCACGGCACAGTTCCTGAACCAAAGGCAGATACGTTGGGCTGAGTTCTTTGCGAACTTCAACTTCCGAATAGAGTATGTCCCGGGGGACACCAACATCATGGCGGACGCTCTCTCTCGTAAGCCACAATATCTGGAGGACGCCAAGCCAGCGGCCGCCATGCACATCTTCGCACCAACAGTGTGGGCGTGCGCTGCGGCAACAGTGGACCTGGAGGCGGTGCGGCGAGCATTGCAGGATGACTCCTTCGCGCAAGCAAAGATGGCAGAGGTGCACAGGGGCACGGCAGCGACCGACGAGTTCCAGCTGAGAGATGGATTGCTCATTCGTAAAGGGGCCATCTACGTGCCAGGAGACGAACTTCGCGCCAAGGTACTGCAGCAGCTGCACGACGCGCCCACTGCCGGGCACTTTGGCAAGGAGAAGACGGTGGAATTAGTCGCCAGGGACTTCTGGTGGCCCGGAATGAGAGGGGAGGTCGCGGACTACGTGGCGAGGTGTGACACCTGCCAGAGGGCCAAACCGGTGCACAAACCGCCGGCCGGACTGTTGGAACCGCTGCAAACTCCGGTCGAACCATGGGAGATAGTGGCCCTGGACTTTGTCACGGATCTGCCAAGCTCGAGGGGCAAGACGGCCGTGCTGGTGGTGGTGGACTTGTTCTCCAAGATGGCACATTTCATTCCGTGTGACAAGGTGGCCACGGCGGAGCAAACCGCCAAACTGTTCATAGACCACGTGTTCAAGGTTCACGGTCTGCCACGGTCAATTCTGTCCGACCGGGGGCGACAGTTCATCTCGAATTTCTGGCAGAAGCTGATGGGCTTCCTGAACGTCAAGATCAACCTGGCGTCGGCGAGACACCCGCAGACCAACGGGCAGGCGGAGCGGGTCAATGCCATCATGCAGCAGTACCTGAGATGTTATGCGAATCAACAGCCTGCGACGTGGGTGGATTACCTGTCGCTCGCCGAGTTTGCCTACAACAACACGAAGCACGTGTCCACGGGGGTCACGCCGTTCTTCGCTAACAACGGGAGGCACCCCAGAACCTTCCCGGGACTGGAAAGGATGGGGGAGGGGGAGCCGCAGACAGCAGATGCGTTCGCGTCAGAGTTGCAGGAGGTCCACGATCAGCTGCGGCGACACCTGGAGCTGGCCAAACATGCATACAAGGTGCAAGCGGACAAACACAGAAGGGTTGGCGAAGAGATCCATGTGGGAGACTGGGTCTGGTTAGCAGCCCACGCAGTGCCGGCCAGGTCGTTGGCCAAGAAGAAGCTGGGGCATAAGCAACTGGGGCCCTACCAAGTCGAAGAGCAGGTCAACCCGGTGGCTTTCAGGCTGGCGCTTCCGGAGGGTTCCAGAATGCATCCGGTGTTCCACAGATCGGTGCTCACTCCCTACAAGGCACCGCACAGGTTTCAGGAACCCGGAACGGCACCGAGTCCGCTCAGAGAAGGAACCGGGCACGCGGGAGTGGCACAGAAGGAACGCATCAACGAGGTCACGGAGATTTTGGACTCCAGATGGGGGGAAGAAGGGGTAGAATACCTTCTCGCCAAGGAGGGCACCCCGGCCAGTGCGAACAGCTGGGTGCCGGGCTACGCCTTGGACGAACCTCTGCTCAAAGACGAGTTTCATGCCCTCTTCCCACATAGACCAATGCCAGCAGACTTTTTCGACGACTAGCTTTTCACGCCAACGCTTTCTGCCAGCACGTTCCGGGGGTTCGACTCGGACGAGGACCCGATACGAGACGCCCGTTCCCCGGAGGGGTCACCCTCGGGATCTGCCTCAGAACCCTCGTATTGGTGGGACGATAGACCAGAGGAGCAGTGGCGCAAGAAGTGGCTGGAAGGTCCGGGACGAGCAACGCCGCCAGGAGGAAGTGAGGGAGAGACGGACATGGACGTTTTCGGGGACGACCCTGGTTTCGAGCACGGCGGCACAGAGATGGAAGCGGAGGTGACCGTCGTCGACGAGAGCAGGGAGGCAGAACCGGGAGACTTCAGATGGAGGCCCGCCACGGGAAGCGAACTGTATCCGACGTTCGTCCCTCTGACACAGCAGCACCCAGTTCCCGCACCGGAAGGAGGGGAGGGGGGAACGGGGGGCTTCGAGGGGGGGATGGATGTCAGGGGTTCAGGAGCAGAGGCAAGGGCAAGGGAGGAAACAGAGAGCGATGGGGAGGAGGCAGAAGAAAAGATGAGTGATGACGACGACCCGAGATCTCCGAGTCTTTCCAGTGAATCAGAAGATTCACAGATAGGAGCAGAGGCGAGGGCAAGGGAGGAAACAGAGAGCGAGGGGGAGGAGGCAGAAGGAAAGATGAGTGATGACGACGACCCGAGATCTCCGAGTCTTTCCAGTGAATCAGAAGATTCACAGAAAGGAGCACCAGTGGCCAGGGCAAGGGGGGAGCCTAGGGGGACACCCCAGGAAGAAGGGTCCAGAGGGGGCTCAGAGGGGAGCAGTTGGAAATCGGGACCAGCGTCACCAACAGAGAGCAGGGGAGAAGAAGGGCGCCAGGTATCAAGCGCTGGCAGCTCGCAACAGGAGGGAGGGCACGAGTCAGGAGTGGCCACACCTCCATCGGAGAGTGAAGAAACGGTCAGGAGGAAAGTGGAAGGTTGGGCGCGCGCGCCAAGTTCAAATGCACAGGAAGGTGGCGCAGTAAGCAGCCCGGAAAGGGAGCCAGGTCCTAAAGCCCGGCGCAAGGAGACAGGAGGGTCCGGGGGGTCCGCTTCAGAAGAGTCCCGGAAGGAAGAGACCACGGGGGGCAGAGGGACCCAGAGAAGAACGGTCAGGCGGAAAAGGTGGAGTAAAGCTAGGTTAGTAAGCTGGTGCACAGGGGGCGGAGACTCAGACGGAGCTTCGCCGGTCTAACCCTTAAGACGTAGAGTTGCACGCAGCAGCTTGAGAATGGAAACTGTAACTCAATAAAGACTTTTATAAAGTGACCGCTGGCTAGCGTGATCCTCTGTGAGCTAGGATCTGGAAGCAGCTCTGACAGGTGTTCATAAACCCACATAGCAAAGTAAATCGTAAGAACCCTAAACAAAGCCAAAAAGGTTGTTTTGTGGGCAAGCTACATAGAAAGAATAATCTTGGATTGCGGTTACTTCATGTCATGTTCTTTGCTGTTAATGCACATTGACGCAGAAATCGCAAAGTGTGTGCAATGGTGATCTTTTCGCTTCCATATGCGTACAAAGCAGACGAATAAGCTTTGATTGGGCTTTTTTCAATTCGCATGGTGTTATTTGGGTGTGTGCCAGAATCACACCAAAACCAAAGCAAAAAGGTGTTTTGCGTTCCATCTACATAAATAGACGAAAATAAAGCTCTGATTGGGCTGATTTCAAGTTGGTGTTTTGGGGGGGTTAGCACATTTAACCAAAAATCGCTGAGTGACATGTTTGTTACCAGCCCAAATCAAGCATAAGTAAACATATGGTAAAATATCAATAGAAAAAGGACGAATAAGCTTCGATTGCCTTCGGTGTTCATTCACCCGCATAGCAAAGGAAAGTGTGAGAACCCTAAACAAAGCCAAAAAGGTTGTTTTCGATGCGAGCTACATAGAAAGAATAATCTTGGATTGCGCTTCATGTCGTGTTCTTAGCTCTTAATGCACATTGACACAGAAATCGCAAAGTGTGTGCAATGAGACCAAAATAACACACCATCTTTTCGCTTCCATATGCGTAGAAAGCAGACGAATAAGCTTTGATTGGGCTTTTTTCAATTCGCATGGTGTTATTTGGGTATGCGCAAGAATCACACCAAAAGCAAAGCAAAAAGGTGTTTTGGGTTCCATCTACATAAAAAGAAGATAATAAAGCTCTGATTGGGCTTATTTCAAGTTCGTGTTTCTGGGGTTAGAATGCACATTCACCCAAAAATCGCAGTGACATGTTTGTTACCAGCCCAAATCAAGCATAGGTAAACATATTTGTCAGAGCTGCTTCCAGATCCTAGCTCACAGAGGATCACGCTAGCCAGCGTTCACTTTATAAAAGTCTTTATTGAGTTACAGTTTCCATTTTCAAGCTGCCGCGTGCAGCTCTACGTCTTATGGGTTAGACCGGCGAAGCTCCGTCTGAGTCTCCGCCCCCTCTACACCAGCTTAATAAGCTAGCCTTACTCCACCTTTTCCGCCTGACCGTTCTTCTCTGGGTCCCTCTGCCCCCCGGGGTCTCTTCCTTCCTGGACTCTTCTGACGCTGACCCCCCGGACCCTTCTGTCTCCTTGCGTCGGGCTTTAGGACCTGGCTCCCTTTCCGGGCTGCTTACTGCGCCACCTTCCTGTGCATTTGAACTTGGCGCGCGCGCCCAACCTTCCACTTTCCGCTTAACCGTTTCTTCGCTCCCCGATGGAGGTGTGGCCACTCCTGACTCGTGCCCTCCCCCCTGCTGCGAGCTGCCAGAGCTCGATACCTGGCGCCCTTCCTCACCACTGCGCTCTGTTGGTGACGCTGGCCCCGATTTCCAACTGCTGCCCTCTGAGCCCCCTCTGGACCCTTCTTCCTGGGGTGTCCCCCTAGGATCCCCCCTTGCTCTGGCCACTGGCGCTCCTTTCTGTGAATCTTCTGATTCACTGGAAAGACTCGGCGATCTCGGGTCGTCGTCATCACTCATTTTCTCTTCGGACTCCTCCCCCTCGCTCTCTGTTTCCTCCCTTGCCCTCGCCTCTGCTCCTGAACCCCTGACATCCATCCCCCCCTCGAAGCCCCCCCTTCCCCCCTCCCCTCCTTCCGGTGCGGGAGCTGGGTGCTGCAGTGTCATGGGGACGAATGCCGGATACAGTTCGCTTCCCCTGGCGGGCCTCCAACTGAAGACTTCCGGTTCTTCCTCCCTGCGCTCGTCGACAACGGTCACCTCCGCTTCCATCTCTGTGCCGCCATGCTCGAAGCCCAGGTCGTCCCCGAACACGTCCATGTCCGTCTCTCCCTCGTTTCCTTCTGGGGCGTTGCACGTCCTGGACCCTCCAGCCACTTCCTGCGCCACTGCTCCTCTGGTCTATCGTCCCACCAATACGAGGGTTCTGAGGCAGATCCCGAGGGTGACCCCTCCGGGGAACGTGTGTCTCGTGTCGGTTCCTCGTCCGAGTCGAACCCCTGGAACGTGCTGGCTGAAAGCGTGGGTGTGAAAAGCCAGTCATCGAAAAAGTCTGCTGGCATGGGTCTGTGTGGGAAGAGGGCATGAAACTCGTCTTTGAGCAGAGGTTCCTCCAAAGCGTAGCCCGGCACCCAGCTGTTGGCACTGGCCGGGGTGCCCTCCTTGGCGAGAAGGTATTCTACTCCCTCTTCTCCCCATCTGGAGTCCAAAATCTCTGTGACTACGTTGATGGGCTCCTTCTGTGTCACTCCCCTTTGCTCGGTTCCCTCTCGGAGCCGTTCCTGGTTCCTGAAATCTGTGAGGTGCCTTGTAGGGAGTGAGCACCGACCTGTGGAACACCGGATGCATCCTGGAGCCCTCCGGAAGTGCCAGCCTGAAAGCCACCGGGTTGACCTGCTCTTCGACTTGGTAGGGCCCCAGTTGTTTATGCCCTAGTTTCTTCTTTGCTAACGACCTGGCCGGCACTGCGTGGGCTGCTAACCAGACCCAGTCTCCCACATGGATCTCTTCGCCAGCCCTCCTGTGTTTGTCCGCCGAAGCTGATCGTGGACCTCCTGCAACTCCGACGCGAATGCATCCGCTGTCTGCGGCTCCCCCTCCCCCATTCTTTCCAGTCCCGGGAAAGTTCTGGGGTGCCTCCCGTTGTTGGCGAAGAACGGCGTCACCCCCGTGGACATGTGCTTCGTGTTGTTGTAGGCGAACTCGGCGAGAGGCAGGTAATCCACCCACGTCGCAGGCTGTTGATTCGCATAACATCTCAGGTCCTGCTGCATGATGGCATTGACCCGCTCCACTTTCCCGTTGGTCTGCGGGTGTCTAGCCGAAGCCAGGTTGATCTTGACGTTCAGGAAGCCCATCAGCTTCTGCCAGAAGTTCGAGATGAACTGCCGCCCCCAGTCGGACAGTATAGACCGCGGCAGACCGTGAACCTTGAACACGTGATCTATGAACAGTTTGGCGGTTTGTTCCGCCGTGGCCACCTTCGCACACGGAATGAAATGTGCCATCTTGGAGAACAAGTCCACCACCACCAGCACTGCCATCTTGCCCCTCGAGCTGGGCAGATCCGTGACGAAGTCCATAGCCACTGTCTCTCATGGTTCGAACGGGGTTTGCAGCGGTTCCAGCAGTCCCGCCGGCGGTCTGTGTACTGGTTTGGCCCTCTGGCAGGTGTCGCACCTCGCCACGTAGTCCACGACTTCCCCTCTCATTCTGGGCCACCAGAAGTCTCTGGTGACTAATTCTATCGTCTTCTCTGTGCCAAAGTGCCCGGCAGTGGGCGCGTCGTGCAACTGCTGCAGTACCTTGGCGCGAAGATCGTCCCCCGGCACGTAGATGGCCCCTTTACGGAGGAGTAATCCATCGCGAACCTGGAACTCGCCGGTCGCCGCCGTGCCCCTTTGCGCCTCTGCCATCTTGGCTCGCGCGAAGGAGTCGTCCTGCAACGCACGTCTTACCGCCTCCAGGTCAACCGTCGCCGAAGCGCACGCCCACGCTGTCGGTACGAAGATGTGCATGGCCGCCGCTGGTGTCGCCTCCTCGAGGTATTGCGATTTACGGGAGAGGGCGTCCGCCATGATGTTGGTGTCCCCTGGGACATACTCTATACGGAAGTCGAAGTCCGCGAAGAACTCTGCCCAACGTATCTGCCTCTGGTTCAGGAACCGCGCCGTGCGCCAGTGCTCCAGATTCTTGTGGTCCGTGCAGACTTGCACCGTGTGCTTGGCTCCGATCAGGAAGTGCCTCCACGCCTTGAAGGCTGCATGAATGGCCAACAACTCCCTGTCCCAGATGGTGTAGTTCTGTTCTGACTTAGTGAGCTTCCTGGAGTAGAACGCTCCCGGTCTCCAAGCCCCCTGCGGGTCTTGCTGCAACAGAACTGCTCCCACGGCTCTGTCTGAGGTGTCCGTCTCCACCCTCATCGGTCTGCTGGGGTTGACGTCCAGTAGCTGCTCCTCCGACGCGAAGAGACGCTTGAGTGCCTGAAAGGACTGCTCCGCCTGCTCCGTCCAGATGAACTTCTTCTTCTTAGAGCTGAGCGTGTCTGTGATGGCCGCCGTTTGCATCGCAAACCCCTTGATAAACTTGCGATAGAAGTTCGCAAAGCCGACAAACCGCTGGACTTCCTTCCGGTTGCGCGGACTTTTTCAATCCAAAACCGCGCGAACCTTGGCGCTGTCCATGGCGAGCCCCTTGTCGGACAACCTGTAGCCCAGGAAGTCCACCTCCGACACGTCGAACTGGCATTTTTCCAGCTTGGCGTAGAGCCTATGCTGCTGCAGTCTGCCCAGCACTTCCTTGACGTCCCTGTCGTGATCCTGCTGCGATTCAGAAAAGATGAGTATGTCATCCAGGAAACAGACACACTTCTTGTAAAGGAGCCCCGCCAGCACGTGATGCATGAAAGCTTGAAAACAGTGGGAGCCATTTTGCAATCCAAAAGGCATAACTCTGTATTCGTAGGTGCCCAGAGGCGTGAACATGGCTGTCTTCCACTCATCGCCTTCCCGCATGCGAATGAGGTTGTACGCCCCTCGCAGGTCCAACTTGGTGAAGACGCGTCCCTTGCGCACCGTCGCGAGGAGGTCGTCGATCCTGGGCATGGGGAAGTCCGATGGCTTGGTCATGCTGTTCAAGGTTCGGTATTCCACTACGAGCCTTTTTTGGGGCGTGTCTTTCTTCTTGACAAAGAATACAAGACTACCCCCCACTGCTTTGGACTCTCGGATGAAACCGCGCTCCAAATTGTGATCTATGAACTCTTTGAGTTCCTGCAGTTCGTCCTCAGACATGGAATACAGCTTCCCTTTTGGCAACGCCGCCCCTGGCAGGAGGTCAATCTTGCAGTCGTATGGTCTGTGGGGGGGTAGCTTATCCGCCTCCTTCTCGCAGAAAACCTCCAAAAATTCTGCATACTTGTGGGGAACCGCTTGCAGCGTCCCTAGCTGCAGCTGTGACTCCTCTTCCTCTCCTTCCTGCCGGGGCATGATGCAGTGTTCAGCACAATAGGAAGAGCCGAAGGTCAGCTGCCTCTGGTAACAAGCCAGCGTCGGGCTGTCCTTGTCCAGCCAACTCATGCCCAATACAATGGGCGTGTCCGATAGTTGAGTGACGTTGAAGCTGATGACTTCCCTGTGATTCCCAAGGCGCAGCACCATTGGTGGCGTTTGCTTCACCACTTGCCATCCGAGCAACTCCCTGCCATCCACCGTGACAACCTGCAGGGGCAGTGTGGCAGGCAGCAATTGTATAGCGTGCCGGTCGACAAAGTCTTGCCCTATAAAGTCCGCATTGCTTCCTGAGTCAATGGTGATCGGCACGTCCATGGTGAGGCCACTGGGCAGCTGGAGCGATGCGGTGAGCCGCACTACTGGTTTGGGCGGGAGGGGGTCTGTGGGCTGCAAAATCTCTGGGGACTGCTTCACTGACACGTCTGGCTGGGCCCCAGTGCCTCTGTCTCCAGCCAGACTCCGTCGTTTCCCTGCTGTGGTTCTCCTTGCTGCGTTGCTGCAGTTACCATTGCTGAGGCTGCAGTGTGCTTGTGGAGCCTCTGGGGACACTCTTTCGCCATATGCTGGGGATTGTCGCAGATGTAACACTTCCTGTTCCCTCTAGGAGGCTTCGCTTTCACTGCTCCCAGTGCTAGGGCTCTGGTTGCTGACTGAGCCCTTGCAGCTCCAACCTCCATAGGTTCCGCTCCTCCTCCTGGCGGAGGCGTGGATTACGCACGCGCTGCTTCTCTGGGAAGGAAGGAGTAGCCCCTGGCTGGTTCGCGCCCTCCACGCCCTTTGTCCCTGCTCCATGGACGTTCTTCCAGCCGCACCCCCACCGCCAGCGCCCTCTGAACGATCTCCTGCGTGTTCCGGGGTCTCTCCCCCCTTGCAATTTCGTCTTTAACCGCGCTGTTCAATCCTTCCCAAAACAGGTCTCTGACTGGAGCCGAATCTCTGTCCCATTCCAGGGCACTGACCAATGCGAAAAAGCGGCCATGATACTGCCTTACACTGGCCCTCCCCTGCTTCAGTCCATGTACCTCCTTCCGGGCAAGATCCATGTCTATGCTTGATAAAAAGCACCCATCCATCGCTTTAATAAAGGCATCCGCATTTTGGAGCGCCGGATCCTTATCTCTCCACAAATTGCGCAGCCATGCTTTAGCATCTCCATGCAAATGGGACATGATAAATCCCACCTTCTCTTGCTCATCTCATAAGTCTTTGTCCAGCAGTTGCAGTGCACACATTACATCTGATCTAAAGTTGGGGTACTGTTGTAAATTCCCATCGAAGTTAGAGACTAGACCGCCTGTTCGTCTCCCCAACCCAATCCCCTCCGGTCTGGGTGTCAGTTGCCCTTGCTTCGTAAGCATTTCCAACCTGACCTGGAGATCTCTGTAGGCGGCAGCTGCGTCCTCCTCTCTCTTCCTGGATGCAAGTATCTCGACATTCAGTCGTGTCACTGCTTCTCTGAGATCCGCTATCTGCTGTTCGGCCATCATATTGTCTGCCGTTTGTGAGCTCGCTAGTAGGCACCCGCCTTCTCTCCTCTCCGCGAGGCTGCAGATGCCCACAACGTGAGACGGAGCTTACTGTCAGAGCTGCTTCCAGATCCTAGCTCACAGAGGATCACGCTAGCCAGCGTTCACTTTATAAAAGTCTTTATTGAGTTACAGTTTCCATTCTCAAGCTGCCGCGTGCAGCTCTACGTCTTATGGGTTAGACCGGCGAAGCTCCATCTGAGTCTCCGCCCCCTGTACACCAGCTTAATACCCTAGCCTTACTCCACCTTTTCCGCCTGACCGTTCTTCTCTGGGTCCCTCTGCCCCCCGGGGTCTCTTCCTTCCTGGACTCTTCTGACGCTGACCCCCCGGACCCTGCTGTCTCCTTGCGTCGGGCTTTAGGACCTGGCTCCCTTTCCGGGCTGCTTACTGCGCCACCTTCCTGTGCATTTGAACTTGGCGCGCGCGCCCAACCTTCCACTTTCCGCTTAACCGTTTCTTCGCTCCCCGATGGAGGTGTGGCCACTCCTGACTCGTGCCCTCCCCCCTGCTGCGAGCTGCCAGAGCTCGATACCTGGCGCCCTTCCTCTCCACTGCGCTCTGTTGGTGACGCTGGCCCCGATTTCCAACTGCTGCCCTCTGAGCCCCCTCTGGACCCTTCTTCCTGGGGTGTCCCCCTAGGCTCCCCCCTTGCTCTGGCCACTGGCGCTCCTTTCTGTGAATCTTCTGATTCACTGGAAAGACTCGGCGATCTCGGGTCGTCGTCATCACTCATTTTCTCTTCGGACTCCTCCCCCTCGCTCTCTGTTTCCTCCCTTGCCCTCGCCTCTGCTCCTGAACCCCTGACAATATGGTAACATCACAATAGAAAAGGACGAATAAGCTTCAATTACCCTTTCAGTGTTCATAAACCCACATAGCAAAGTAAATCGTAAGAACCCTAAACAAAGCCAAAAAGGTTGTTTTGTGGGCGAGCTACATAGAAAGAATAATCTTGGATTGCGCTTACTTCATGTCATGTTCTTTGCTGTTTATGCACATTGACGTAGAAATCGCAAAGTGTGTGCAATGGTGATCTTTTCGCTTCCATATGCATAGAAAGCAGACGAATAAGCTTTGATTGGGCTTTTTTCAATTCGCATGGTGTTATTTGGGTGTGCACCAGAATCACACCAAAACCAAAGCAAAAAGGTGTTTTGCGTTCCATCTACATAAATAGACGATAATAACGCTCTGATTGGGCTTATTTCAAGTTGATGTTTTGGGGTAAGAATGCACATTCACCCAAAAATCGCAGTGACATGTTTGTTACCAGCCCAAATCAAGCATATGTAAACATATGGTAACATCTCAATAAAAAAAGGAATAATAAGCTTGAAATGCCCTTTCGGTGTTCATTCACTCACATAGCAAAGTAAAGTGTAAGAACCCTAAACAAAGCCAGACAGGTTGTTTTGGGTGTGAGCTACATAGAAAGAATAATCTTGAATTGCGCTTACTTCATATCGTGTTCTTAGCTCTTAATGCACATTGACACAGAAATCGCAAAGTGTGTGCAATGATACCACAGGATCTTTTCGCTTCCATATGCGTAGAAAGCAGACGAATAAGCTTTGATTGGGCTTTTTTCAATTCGCATGGTGTTATTTGGGTGTGCGCCAGAATCACACCAAAACCAAAGCAAAAAGGTGTTTTGGGTTCCATCTACATAAAAAGAAGATGATAAAGCTCTGATTCGGCTTATTTCAAGTTGGTGTTTTTGAGGTTAAAAGGCACATTCACCCAAAAATCGCAGTGACATGTTTGTTACCAGCCCAAATCAAGCATAGGTAAACATATGGTAACATCTCAATAGAAAAAGGACGAATAAGCTTCGATTGCCCTTTCGGTGTTCATTCACCCACATAGCAAAGGAAAGTGTAAGAACCCTAAACAAAGCCAGACAGGTTGTTTTGGGTGTGAGCTACATAGAAAGAATAATCTTGGATTGCGCTTCATGTCGTGTTCTTAGCCTTAATGCACATTGACACAGAAATCGCAAAGTGTGTGCAATGAGACAAAAATAACACACCATCTTTTCGCTTCCATATGCGTCGAAAGCAGACGAATAAGCTTTGATTGGGCTTTTTTCAATTCGCATGGTGTTATTTGGGTATGCGCCAGAATCACACCAAAACCAAAGCAAAAAGGTGTTTTGGGTTCCATCTACATAAAAAGACGATAATAAAGCTCTGATTGGGCTTATTTCAAGTTGGTGTTTCTGGGGTTAGAATGCACATTCACCCAAAAATCGCAGACATGTTTGTTACCAGCCCAAATCAAGCATATGTAAACATATCGTAACATCTCATTAAAAAAAGGACGAATAAGCTTGAATTGCCCTTTCGGTGTTCATTCACTCACACAAGTAAAGTGTAAGAACCCTAAACAAAGCCAGACAGGTTGTTTTGGGTGCGAGCTACATAGAAAGAATAATCATGGATTGCGCTTACTTCATGTCGTGTTCTTAGCTCTTAATGCACATTGACACAGAAATCGCAAAGTGTGTGCAATGAGACCAAAATAACACAACACCATCTTTTCGCTTCCATATGCGTCGAAAGCAGACGAATAAGCTTTGATTGGGCTTTTTTCAATTCGCATGGTGTTATTTGGGTGTGCGCCAGAATCACACCAAAACCAAAGCAAAAAGGTGTTTTGGGTTCCAACTACATAAAAAGAAGATGATAAAGCTCTGATTGGGCATAATTCAAGTTGGTGTTTTTGGGGTTAGAATGCACATTCACTCAAAAATCGCAGTGACATGTTTGTTACTAGCCAAAATGAAGCATAGGTAAACATATGGTAACATGTCAATAGAAAAGGACGAATAAGCTTCGATTGCACTTTCGGTGTTCATTCACCCACAATTAGCAAAGCGGTGTAATAAACCTAGACAAAGCCAGACAGGTTGTTTTGGTTTCGAAATACATAGAAAAAAAAATCTTGGATTGCGCTTCATGTCGTGTTCTTTGCTGTTAATGAACATTGACACAGAAATCGCAAAGTGTGTTCAATGAGACCACAGGATCTTTTCGCTTCCATATGCGTAGAAAGAAGACGATTAAGCTTTGATTGGGCTTTTTTCAATTCGCATGGTGTTATTTGGGTGTGCGCCAGAATCACACCAAAACCAAAGCAAAAAGGTGTTTTGCGTTCCATCTACATAAATAGACGAAAATAAAGCTACATAAATAAAGAAAATAAAATGGGCTGATTTCAAGTTGGTGTTTTGGGGGGGTTAGAATGCACATTTAATCAAAAATCGCTGAGTGACATGTTTGTTACCAGCCCAAATCAAGCATAAGTAAACATATGGTAAAATCTCAATAGAAAAAGGACGAATAAGCTTCGATTGCCCTTTCGGTGTTCATTCACCCGCATAGCAAAGGAAAGTGTAAGAACCCTAAACAAAGCCAAAAAGGTTTTTTTCGGTGCGAGCTACATAGAAAGAATAATCTTGGATTGCGCTTCATGTCGTGTTCTTAGCTCTTAATGCACATTGACACAGAAATCGCAAAGTGTGTGCAATGAGACCAAAATAACACAACACCATCTTTTCGCTTCCATATGCGTCGAAAGCAGACGAATAAGCTTTGATTGGGCTTTTTTCAATTCGCATGGTGTTATTTGGGTGTGCGCCAGAATCACACCAAAACCAAAGCAAAAAGGTGTTTTGGGTTCCAACTACATAAAAAGAAGATGATAAAGCTCTGATTGGGCATAATTCAAGTTGGTGTTTTTGGGGTTAGAATGCACATTCACCCAAAAATCGCAGTGACATGTTTGTTACCAGCCAAAATGAAGCATAGGTAAACATATGGGAACATGTCAATAGAAAAGGACGAATAAGCTTCGATTGCCCTTCGGTGTTCATTCACCCACAATTAGTAACGCGGTGTAATAAACCTAAACAAAGCCAGACAGGTTGTTTTGGTTTCGAAATACATAGAAAAAAAATCTTGGATTGCGCTTCATGTCGTGTTCTTTGCTGTTAATGCACACAGAAATCGCAAAGTGTGTTCAATGAGACCACAGCATCTTTTCGCTTCCATATGCGTAGAAAGAAGACGAATAAGCTTTGACTGGGCTTTTTTCAATTCGCACAAAGCCAAAAAGGTTGTTTTCGGTGCGAGCTACATAGAAAGAATAATCTTGGATTGCGCTTCATGTCGTGTTCTTAGCTCTTAATGCACATTGACACAGAAATTGCAAAGTGTGTGCAATCAGACCAAAATAACACAACACCATCTTCGATTACCCTTTCGGTGTTCATAAACCCACATAGCAAAGTAAATCGTAAGAACCCTAAACAAAGCCAAAAAGGTTGTTTTGTGGGCGAGCTACATAGAAAGAATAATCTTGGATTGCGCTTACTTCATGTCGTGTTCTTAGCTGTTAATGCACATTGATACAGAAATCGCAAAGTATGCAATGAGACCACCCCATCTTTTCGCTTCCATATGCGTAGAAAGAAGACGAATATGCTTTGATTGGGCTTTTTTCAATTCGTTATCACCCCAAATCAAGCAAAGGTGTCTTGGTTCCATCTCAATAGAAAAAGGACGAATAAGCTTCGATTTCTCTTTCGGTGTTCATTCACCCACAAATAGCAAAGCGGTGTAATAAGACTAAACAAAGCGGAACATGTTGTTTTGTATTCCAGCTACATTAAAAGAAGAACCTTGGCCTTCACTGATTTCTGGTCGTGTTCTTTGGAGTTAATGCACATTGACCCAGAAATCGCAGTTGTCAGAGCTGCTTCCAGATCCTAGCTCACAGAGGATCACGCTAGCCAGCGGTCACTTTATAAAAGTCTTTATTGAGTTACAGTTTCCATTCTCAAGCTGCTGCGCGCAACTCTACGTCTTAAGGGTTAGACCGGCGAAGCTCCGTCTGAGTCTCCGCCCCCTGTACACCAGCTTACTAACCTAGCTTTACTCCACCTTTTCCGCCTGACCGTTCTTCTCTGGGTCCCTCTGCCCCCCGTGGTCTCTTCCTTCCGGGACTCTTCTGAAGCGGACCCCCCGGACCCTCCTGTCTCCTTGCGCCGGGCTTTAGGACCTGGCTCCCTTTCCGGGCTGCTTACTGCGCCACCTTCCTGTGCATTTGAACTTGGCGCGCGCGCCCAACCTTCCACTTTCCTCCTGACCGTTTCTTCACTCTCCGATGGAGGTGTGGCCACTCCTGACTCGTGCCCTCCCTCCTGTTGCAAGCTGCCAGCGCTTGATACCTGGCGCCCTTCTTCTCCCCTGCTCTCTGTTGGTGACGCTGGTCCCGATTTCCAACTGCTCCCCTCTGAGCCCCCTCTGGACCCTTCTTCCTGGGGTGTCCCCCTAGGCTCCCCCCTTGCCCTGGCCACTGGTGCTCCTTTCTGTGAATCTTCTGATTCACTGGAAAGACTCGGAGATCTCGGGTCGTCGTCATCACTCATCTTTTCTTCTGCCTCCTCCCCCTCGCTCTCTGTTTCCTCCCTTGCCCTCGCCTCTGCTCCTGAACCCCTGACAGCAGTGATTGTAATGAGACCAAAATAACGCAACACCGTATTTTCGCTCCCATATGCGTAGGAAGAAGATG
>NC_138128.1:104034809-104052309 GCF_964188305.1 Podarcis bocagei | reverse complement strand
CGGTGAAAGCGGCCACGCAACACAGCGAACAACAGCAGGGAAACGACGATGTCTGGCTGGAGACAGAGGCACTGGGGCCCAGCCAGACGCATCACTGAAGCAGTCCCCAGCAATCTTGCAACCCACAGACCCCCTCCCACCCAAACCAGTAGTGCAACTCACAGCATCTCTCCAGCTGCCCGATGGCGTCACTATCGAAGTGCCGCTTTCTGTGGATTCTGGAAGCAACGCAGACTTTATAGCACAGGATTTTGTGGAGCAGCACGCTATACAGCTATTACCGGCCACTCTGCCCCTGCAAGTCGTCACAGTGGATGGTAGAGAGTTGCTGGGGGGGCAGGTGGTGAAGCAAACGCCGCCAATGGTGATGCGCCTTGGCAACCACAGGGAAGTCATCAGTTTTAACGTCACCCGCCTGTCGGACACACCCATTGTGTTGGGCATGAGTTGGCTGGACAGGCACAGTCCGACACTGGCTTGGTACCAGCGACAGCTGATCTTCGGCTCCTCTTACTGCGCAGAACACTGCATCCTGCCCGAACAGGAGGGAGAGGAGGAGGAATCACAACTGCAGTTGGGAACGTTGCAAGCAGTCCCCCACAAATACGCAGACTTTCTGGAGGTCTTCTGCGAGAAGGAGGCAGACAAGTTACCACCGCACAGGCAATATGACTGCAAGATTGACCTCCTACCAGGGGCGACGCTACCGAAGGGGAGGCTGTATTCCATGTCGGAGGATGAACTACAGGAACTCAAACAGTTCATAGATCACAATTTGGAGCGCGGTTTCATCCGGGAGTCCAGGGCAGTAGGGGGCAGTCCTGTTTTCTTTGTGAAGAAGAAGGACACGCCCCAAAAAAGGCTGGTGGTGGATTTTCGCCTCTTGAACAAGATGACCAAGCCCTCTGATTTCCCCATGCCCAGGATTGACGACCTACTGGCGACGGTGCGCAAGGGACGCGTGTTTACCAAGTTGGACCTGCGAGGGGCGTACAATCTCATCCGCATGAGGGAGGGCGATGAGTGGAAGACAGCCATGTTCACGCCTCTGGGAACCTACGAGTACAGAGTGATGCCGTTTGGATTGCAAAACGGTTCTCACTGTTTTCAAGCTTTCATGCATCATGTGTTGGCGGGACTCCTCTACAAGAAGTGCGTCTGCTTTCTGGATGACATCCTGATATTCTCCGAGACGCAGCAAGCGCATGACCAGGATGTTCGGGAGGTGCTGGAGAGGTTGCAGCAGCATAGACTGTACGCCAAACTGGAGAAGTGCCAGTTCGACACGACGGAGGTGGATTTCTTGGGTTACAAGTTGTCGGACAAGGGGCTAGCCATGGACAGCGCCAAGGTTCGAGCGGTGTTGGATTGGAAGAGCCCGCGCAACCGGAAGGAGGTCCAGCGGTTTGTCGGCTTCGCCAACTTCTATCGCAAGTTTATCAAAGGGTTCGCGATGCAGACGGCAGCTATTACGGACACGCTAAGCTCCAAGAAAAAGAAATTCATCTGGACGGAGCAGGCGGAGCAGTCCTTTCAGGCACTCAAGCGTCTCTTCGCGTCGGAAGAGCAACTGCTGCATATCGACCCCAGCAGACCGATGCGGGTAGAGACAGACGCGTCCGATAGAGCAGTGGGAGCTGTCCTGCTGCAGAGGGACCCACAGGGGGTCTGGAGGCCGGGAGCGTTCTACTCCAGAAAGCTCACCAAGTCGGAGCAGAACTACACCATCTGGGACAGGGAGTTGCTTGCCATTCATGCAGCCTTCAAGGCGTGGAGACACTTCCTGATCGGCGCCAAGCACACGGTGCAGGTCTGCACGGACCACAAGAATCTGGAGCACTGGCGCACGGCGAAGTTCCTGAACCAGAGGCAGATACGTTGGGCGGAGTTCTTTGCTGACTTCGATTTCCGAATAGAGTACGTCCCAGGCGACACCAACATCATGGCGGATGCACTGTCCCGAAAACCGCAATACCTCGAAGAGGCGACGCCAGCGGCAGCCATGCACATCTTCGCGCCAGCTGCGTGGGCGTGCGCTTCAGCCACAGTAGACCTGGATGCGGTGCGGCGGGCGTTGCAGGACGACTCATTCGCGCAGGCGAAGATGGCCGAGGTGCACAAGGGCACAGCGAAGAGCGACGAGTTCCAGATACGGGACGGCTTGCTCTTACATAAAGGGGCCATCTACGTGCCGGGAGATGAACTTCGCGCCAAGGTACTGCAGCAGTTGCACGACGCACCCACGGCCGGGCACTTTGGCACGGAAAAAACGGTGGAATTAGTCGCAAGGGACTTTTGGTGGCCCAGACTGAGAGGGGAAGTCGCGGACTACGTCGCGAGGTGCGACACCTGCCAGAGGGCCAAACCGGTGCACAAACCACCGGCGGGACTGCTGGAACCGCTGCAAACGCCGTTTGAACCGTGGGAGAGGGTGGCCCTGGACTTTGTCACGGATCTCCCCAGCTCGAGAGGCAAGACAGCTGTACTAGTGGTGGTGGACTTGTTCACCAAGATGGCACACTTCATACCGTGTGCGAAGGTGGCCACGGCAGAACAAACAGCCAAACTGTTCATAGATCACGTGTTCAAAGTGCACGGGCTGCCGCGGTCTATACTGTCCGACCGCGGTCGCCAGTTCATCTCGAATTTCTGGCAGAAGCTGATGGGCTTCCTGAACGTCAAGATCAACCTGACATCAGCGAGACACCCGCAGACCAACGGGCAAGCGGAGAGGGTCAATGCCATCATGCAGCAGTACCTGAGATGCTATGCCACTCAACAGCCTGCGACGTGGGTGGATTACCTGCCGCTCGCCGAGTTCGCCTACAACAACACGAAGCACGTGTCCACAGGGGTGACGCCGTTCTTCGCCAACAATGGGAGGAATCCCAGAACCTTCCCGGGACTGGACAGAGTGGGGGAAGGGGAACCGCAGACGGCGGACGCTTTCGCGTCTGAGTTGCAGGAGGTCCACGATCAACTCCGACGGCAGCTGGAGCTAGCGAAGCACGCTTACAAGGTGCAAGCGGACAAGCACAGGCGGGTTGGCGAAGAGATCCGAGTGGGAGACTGGGTCTGGTTGGCAGCCCACGCAGTGCCGACCAGATCGTTAGCCAAAAAGAAGTTGGGGCACAAGCAACTCGGTCCATACCAAGTCGAAGCGCAGATCAACCCAGTAGCTTTCAGGCTGGTGCTACCGGAGGGTTCCAGGATGCATCCGGTGTTCCACAGGTCTGTGCTCACTCCCTACAGGACACCTCACAGGTTCCAGGAACCAGGAACAGCACCGAGTCCGTCTCAGGAGCGGACGGAGGCGGGAAGATTGCCACAGCAGGACCCCATCAACGAAGTCACGGAGATTTTGGACTCCAGATGGGGGGAAGACGGAGTGGAATACCTCCTAGCCAGAGAGGGCACCCGGGCCAGTGCTAATAGCTGGGTGCCAGACTACGCTTTGGAGGAACCCCTGCTCAAGGACGAGTTTCATGCCCTTTTCCCACACAGACCCATGCCAGCAGGCTTCTTCGACGACTGGCTGTTCACACCCACACTTTCCTCCAGCACGTTCCATGGCTTCGACTCGGACGGGGAGCCCGCACAGCGCACACGTTCCCCAGAGGGGTCACCGGAGGGTTCGGCGTCCGACACCTCGTATTGGTGGGACGATCGGCCAGAGGAGCAGTGGCGCCGGAGGTGGCTGGAGATGCCAGGTCAAGCGACCGACGCAGAGACTGACATGGACGTGTGCGGGGAGGATCTCGGTTTCGAGCACGGCGGCACCGAAATGGAGGCGGAGCAGCTCAACGTTGACGAACGCGAGGAGGAAGACTCGGAGATCTTCAGTTGGCGGCCAGCGACGAGGAGCGAACTGTATCCGGCATTCACTCCTGTGATGATGGAGCACCCAGCAACCACCCTTGAAAGCGGGGAGGGGGGAAGGGGGGGCTTCGAGGGGGGGATGGATGTCAGGGGTTCAAGAGCAGAGACGCAGAGAAGGGAGGAGACAGAGAGCGAGGGGGAGGAATACGAAGGAAAGATGAGTGGGGATGACGAACCGAGATCGCCGAGCTTATCCAGTGAGTCCGAAGATTCCCAGAAGGGAGCGCCAGCGGTCAGAGCAAGGGGGGGAAACAGGGGGACACCCCAGGAAGAAGGGTCCAGAGAGGGATCAGAGAGCAGCAGTTGGAGATCGGGACCCACGTACCCAGCCGGGAGCAGAGGGGAGGAAGGGGACCAGATATCGGGTTCCGGAGGCTTTCAGAAGGAGGGAGAGCATGAGTCAGGAGTAGTCACGCCCACCTCGGGGAGCGACGAAACGATCAAGAGGAAGGTGGAGAGTTGGGCGCGCGCGCCAAGTTCAAATGTAGCGGAAGCTGGCGCAGTAAGCAGCCCAGAGAGTGAGCCAGGTCCCAAAGCCCGCCGCAAGGAGGCGGAAGGGTCAGGGGGGTCCGCGTCAGAAGAGAGTAGGAAAGAAGAGACCCCGGGGGGCAGAAGGACCCAGAGACGGAAGGAAAGGCGCAGGAGGTGGAGCAAGGCTAGGATATTAAGCTGGTGTGCTAGAGGCGGAGACTCAGACGGGTCTTCGCCGGTCTGACCTAGAAGAAGTAGGGCTGCACATTGCAGTTTGGAAATGCAACCTGTAATCCAATAAAGACTCTTTTAACCTGAACGCTGGCTAGCGTGGTCCTATGTGAGCTGGGACTGAGTGGCAGCCCTGACAGTTAGTGTTAGGGTTAGGGTTGTGGTTAGGGTTAGGGTTTGGGTTACGGTTAGGATTGGGGTTAGCGTTAGGGTTATGGTTAGGGTTAGGATTGGGGTTAGGGTTAGTGTCAGGGTTAGCATTTCGGTTAGGGTTAGGGTTAGGGTTAGGGATAGGGATAGGGATAGGGATAGGGATAGGGATAGGGTTAGGGTTAGGGTTAGGGGTAGGGTTAGGGTTAGGGTTACGGTTAGGATTGGGGTTAGGGTTAGCGTTTCGGTTATCGTTAGTTTTAGAACTGGGGTTAGGATTGGGGTTAGGGTTAGGGTTGGGGTTAGGGCTAGGGTTAGGGTTAGGGTTAGGGTTAGGATTGGGGTTAGGGTTAGCATTTCAGTTAGGGTTAGGGTTAGGGTTATGGTTAGGGTTAGGGTGACGGTTAGGGTTAGGGTTACGGTTAGGGTTAGGATTGGGGTTAGGGTTAGGGTTACGGTTAACGTTTTGGTTATGGTTAGTTTTAGAATTGGGGTTAGGATTTGGGTTAGGGTTAGGGTTGGGGTTAGGGTTAGGGTTAGGGTTAGCATTTCGGTTAGGGTTAGGGTTAGGGTGAGGGTTGGGGTTGGAGTTAGGGCTAGGGGTAGGGTTAGGGTTAGGGTTAGGGTTAGGGTTAGGGTTAGTGTCAGGGGTTCAGAGACAGAGGCACAGGTGAGGGAGGAGACGGAGAGCGACGAGGAAGAATCCCAGGACAGTGAGGAAGAGGATGACAATGACTTGAGATCTTCCATGAGTCTCTCAAGTGAATCGGAGGATTCTCAGGAGGGGGCGCCCCTAGTCAGGACAAGGGGGGTCACAGGGGGGACCTGCCAGGAGCAGGGAAGCAGCAGGGAAACCCCGAGCGGGAGTGGGAGATCGGGGCCGGCTTCCCAGCAGGAACGAAGGGAAGAGAGGGGGGTTCCCAGTGTGACACACGGAGCGGAGCAGGAAAGAGACAGGGGAAGGAGATCTGGGGAGAACGTCCTGCCGGAAGAGGGGGAGAGTAGTACAGGGAGTAGTGTCAGTGTCAAAAGGAAGGTCAGGGGTAGCGAGCGCGCGCCAAGTTCAAATGTGGAGGCGCGCGGAAATGGAGAAAGCCCGGAGGAGGAGCCCAGCCCCAAAGCACGAAGGAGGGGGGAACAGGCATCTCAGGAATCCGCTTCGGGAGAGAGCAGGAGGGAAGGAACCCAGGGGGGCAGAAAGACCCTGCGGAAAAGGAAAGACAGGAAGCGGTGGTCTAGCACAAGCCTCATAAGTTGGTGCAGGGGCGGGGCCGAGTCAGAGGGGACTTCAAATGTCTGACGTTAGACACTCGGGGCTGCACGCCTCGGTTGTGGAACCAATAATGAACTGCAATAAACATCCTTGTATATAAGAAGAGCTTGGCGTTGGTCTTTTGTGAGCTGAGACCAGAGGCAGCCCGTGACAGTAAGTCCCCTCCAAAACTACGCAAAAATTTTTTTTTGCAAAGCTCACGAAGTTTGGCAGCCATGAGTATGGACCAGCAGATAGCTGAGCTACGCGACGCAGTCTCCCAGCTTACCACTGCGGTAACGATCTCCCAGAAGAGGGGGGAAGAGGCGGAAAAGCGGTGCCAAGATCTGCAAGCCAGGTGGGATCATGCATGCCAAGTGGGGTTCCCGGGGACCAAAGCTGCTGGAGTAGCACTGGGCAGAAGAGGGGGCAACTTAGTAGCCCACTTCGATGGGAACCTGCAGCAATACCCCAGTTTTAAGGCAGACGTAGAATATGCGTTGCATTTGCTTCGCGACGACTTTAAAGATGAAGAGGAAAAAGTGGGTTTCATTGTGTCCCACTTGCATGGGGAAGCGAGGGCTTGGCTGCGCAATCTGTGGCGCGAGGATTGCCCTGCTCGAAGGGACTCTGATGAATTTATCAAATGCATGGACGCTTGTTTCCAGTCTAGTGTGGATGTGGATGTGGCACGCCAGCAGCTCCATGGTTTTAGGCAAGGCAAGGCTTCCGTGCGTCAGTACCATGCTCGCTTTTTCGCCTTGCTGAATGTGCTGCGATGGGAGAAAGATTCTCTGGCTGTCAGAGACTTATTTTGGGAGGGGCTCTCTGGCCCGGTGAAGGACGAATTGGCTAGGGGGGACAGACCTAAAACCCTGGCAGACGTGGTGCAGCGTGCGCTTGCCATTGGAGTGCACCAGGAAGAACGCCCTTGGCGCAATGAGGGGGGTAGCCAGCTTCACGCACCGTCTAGAGTGCCTCCTTTGTTTCCCAGAGATCCAGGACGTCCGCGTCTCTCCCCTCAGCTGCAGCCAGGGGAGGAGCCTATGGAACTGGGGAGTGCAAAGGCTCAGTCAGTGGCCGGAGCCCCAGCGTCCGGAACAGTCAAGAAGAAGCCTCCTAGAGGGAACAGGAAGTGTTACGTCTGTGACAGTGCAACGCACATGGCCAAAGAGTGTCCCCAGAGGCTCCGGCAGCACACTGCAGCCTTGGCGACAGTAAATGCAGCAGCACAACATGAAGAGCTGTATCAGGGAAACGGCAATGCCTGGCTGGAATCAGCAATGTTGGGGCACAGCCAGGCAAGTCAATAGAGCAGTCCCCAGCGCCTTTGCAGCCTACAGACCCCCTGCCACCCAAACCTGTAGTGCAGCTCACTGCAACCCTCCAGCTACCTAATGGACGCACCCTGGAGGTCCCCATCACAATTGACAGTGGGAGCAACGCAGACTTCGTGGGGGTGCAGTTCGTCAAGCAGCATCGCATAGAGCTTCTGCCAGCCACGCTGCCATTGAACGTCGTCACAGTGGATGGCAGGAAGCTGCTGGGGGGGCAAGTGGTACAACAGACGCCGCCCATGGTGATGCAAATTGGCAATCACCGAGAAGTCATCAGTTTCAACGTCACCCGCCTGTCAGACACGCCTATAGTGGATAGGCACAGCCCGACCATGGCGTGGTACCAGCGGCAGCTCACCTTCGGCTCGTCCTATTGCGCGCAGCATTGCATCCAGACCGGTCAGGAGGAGGAGGGCCAAGAGGAGGGGCAGCAGCTACGTCTCAGCATGGCGCAAGCAGTACCCCTCAAGTACAAGGGGTTTTTGGAGGTTTTCTGCGAGGAGGCTGACCAGTTGCCACCTCACCGGCCCTACGATTGCGCTATTGATCTCTTGCCAGGGACAACGCTGCCGCCTGTGAAGCTGTATTCCATGTCCGAGGAGGAGCTGCAGGAGCTCCGGGAGTTCATAGATCACAATCTGCAGCGGGGATTCATCCGAGAATCGAAGGCTGTAGGGGGCAGTCCTGTGTTTTTTGTGAAGAAGAAAGACACGCCCCAAAAGAGGCTGATCGTAGACTTCAGATTCATAAACTCAAAGACAAAGCCCGCGGCCTTTCCCATGCCCAAGATCGACGACCTGCTCGCGACGGTGCGGAAAGGGAAGATCTTCACCAAGTTGGATCTCCGCGGAGCTTACAATCTCATACGCGTGCGAGAGGGTGATGAGTGGAAGACGGCCATGTTCACGCCGTTGGGCACCTACGAATACAGAGTTATGCCGTTTGGTCTCCAAAATGGCTCCCACTTTTTCCAAGCTTTTATGCATCATGTGCTAGCGGGACTCCTCTACAAGAAGTGCGTATGTTTCCTCGACGACATTCTGATCTTCTCAGAATCGCCGGAGGCTCACGAGAGCGACGTGAAGGAGGTCCTGCAGAGGCTACGGGAGCACAGGCTCTACGCCAAGCTGGAGAAGTGCCAATTCGACGTGACGGAGGTGGATTTTCTGGGCTATAGGCTGTCCGACAGGGGACTAGCCATGGACAGCGCCAAGGTCCGCGCGGTGTTGGACTGGAAGAGCCCGCGAAATTGGAAAGAGGTCCAGAGGTTCGTCGGCTTCGCCAACTTTTACCGCAAGTTCATCAGGGGTTTCGCCAAGGAGACGGCAGCTATCACGGACACTCTCAGCTCCAAGAAGAAGTTCACCTGGACGGACCAAGCGGAGCAGTCCTTCAGGAGACTTAAGAGTCTCTTCGCGTCCGAAGAACAGCTGCTACACGTGAATCCTGGCAGGCCCATGAGGGTGGAGACTGACGCATCTGACAGAGTGGTGGGGGCCGTCCTCTTACAGGAAGACCCGCAGGGAAACTGGAGGCCCTGTGCTTTCTACTCCAGAAAGCTCAGCAAGTCGGAGCAGAACTACACCATTTGGGACAGGGAGTTGCTGGCCATACACGCTGCTTTCAAGGCGTGGAGGCACTTTCTCATCGGAGCCAAGCACACCGTGCAGGTCCACACGGACCACAAGAACCTAGAGTACTGGCGCACGGCGAAGCTACAGAGCCAGAGGCACATACGCTGGGCGGAGTTCTTTGCGGATTTCGATTTCAGGATAGAGTACATCCCAGGCGACAACAATGTCATAGCAGATGCGCTCTCCAGGAAACCACAGTATCTCGAGGCAGCGGCACCGGTGGCAGCCAAGCACATTTTTGCACCGCAGGCGTGGGCGTGTGCTTCAGCCGCCGTGGACCTGGAGGCGGTGCGTCGCGCGTTGCAGGCGGATCCGTTCGCACAGTCCAAGATGGAAGAGGTGCGGAGGGGCACAGCGAAGGACGACGAGTTCCAGATACGCGACGGCCTGCTGACCCGTAAAGGTGCTCTCTACATTCCGGGAGACGATCTCCGCGCGAAAGTTCTGCAGCAGTTGCACGACGCACCCAGCGCTGGCCACTTCGGCAAGGAAAAGACGACAGAATTAGTGGCCAGAGACTTTTGGTGGCCCCAGATGCGAGGGGAGGTCGCGGAGTACGTCGCCAGGTGTGACACGTGCCAAAGGTCCAAGCCAGTGCACCAGAAGCCAGCGGGACTGCTGGAACCGCTGGAAACGCCACTGCAACCGTGGGAGAGGGTGGCGCTGGACTTTGTCACTGATCTGCCCAGTTCGCGAGGCAAGACGGCGGTGCTTGTGGTTGTAGACCTGTTCACCAAGATGGCTGTCAGGGGTTTAGGAGCAGAGGCAAGGGCAAGGGAGGAAACAGAGAGCGAAGGGGAGGAGGCAGAAGAAAAGATGAGTGATGACGACGACCCGAGATCTCCTAGTCTTTCCAGTGAATCAGAGGATTCACAGAAAGGAGCACCAGTGGCCAGGGCAAGGGGGGAGTCTAGGGGGGCACCCCAGGAAGATAGAGCCAGAGGGGACTCAGGGGAGAGCAGTTGGAAATCGGGACCAGCGTCACCGCCAGGGAGCAGGGAAGAAGGAGGGAGCCAGGGGGCAAGCGCTGGCAGCTCACCACAGGAGGGAGGGCATGAGTCAGGAGTGGCCACACCTCCATCGGGGAGCGAAGAAACGGTTAAGAGGAAAGTGGAAGGCTGGGCGCGCGCGCCAAGTTCAAATGCAGAGGAAGGCGGCGCAGTAAGCAGCCCGGAAAGGGAACCAGGTCCTAAAGCCCGGCGCAAGGAGGCAGGAGGGTCCGGGTCAGCGTCAGAAGAATCCCGGAAGGAAGAAACCCCGGGGGGCAGAGGGACCCAGAGGAGAACAGTCAGGCGGAAAAGGTGGAGCAGGGCTAGGATATTAAGTTGGTGCACAAGGGGCGGAGACTCAGACGGAGCTTCGCCGATCTAGCCATTAGACGTAGAGTTGCAAGTAGCAGCTTGAGAATGGAAACTGTAACTCAATAAAGACTTTTACTTAATGACCGCTGGCCAGCGTGATCCTCTGTGAGCTAGGATTTTGAAGCAGCTCTGACAGTAAGCTCCGTCCCACAAAAATTGTGGGCATCTACAGCCTCGAGGAGAGGAGAGAAGCAGGTGCCTACTAGCTAGCTCACAAACGGCAGACAACATGACGGCTGAGCAGCAGATAGAGGAACTCAGAAAAGCAGTGTCACAACTGACTGCCGAGGCTCTCGCATCCAGGAAGAGAGAGGAGGAGGCAGCTGCCGCCTGCAGGGATCTCCAGGTCAGGTTAGACGTGCTGACAAAGCAGACACCCCGGCAGGAGGGAATTGGGTTGGCGAGACGAACAGGCGGGCTGGTCTCTCACTTCGATGGGAACCTGCAACAGTATCCCAACTTTAGAGCAGACGTACTGTGCGCACTGCAACTGCTGCATAAAGACTTTAGAGATGAGCAAGAGAGAGTGGGATTCATCATGTCTCATTTGCATGGGGATGCTAAAGCATGGCTACGCAATTTATGGAGAGATAAGGATCCGGCGCTCCAGAATGCAGATGCCTTTATTAAAGCGATGGATGGGTGTTTTTTATCAAGCATTGACGTGGATCTTGCCCGGAAGGAGGTGCATGGGCTAAGACAAGGGAGGGCCAGCGTCAGGCAGTACCATGCCCGCTTTTTCGCCTTGGTCAGTGCCCTGGAGTGGGACAGAGATTCGGCCCCTGTAAGAGACCTCTTTTGGGAGGGGTTGCACAGCTCGATTAAAGATGAGATCGCGAGGGGGGAGAGACCCCGAACCAGCCAGGAGGTCGTTCAGAGGGCACTGGCAGTGGGGGTGAGGCTGGAAGAACGCCCGTGGAGCAGGGACGAAGGGCGTGGAGGGCGCGAACCAGCCAGGGGCCCCTCCTTCCTTCCCAGAGAAGCAGCGCGGGCGCAATCCACGCCTCCGCCAGGAGGAGGAGCCGAACCTATGGAGGTTGGAGGTGCAAGGGCTCAGTCAGCAACCAGAGCCCTAGCACCGGCAGCAGTGAAAGCGAAGCCTCCTAGAGGGAACAGGAAGTGTTACGTCTGTGGGGAGCCAGGGCATATGGCGAAAGAGTGTCCCCAGAGGCTCCACAAGCTCACTGCAGCCTCGGCAATGGTGACTGCAGCAACGCAGCAAGGAGGAACACAGCAGGGAAACGAAGCAGTCTGGCTGGAGGAAGAGGCCCTGGGGCACAGCCAGACGTGTTAGTGCCGCAGTCCCCAGAGATTTTACAGCCCGTGAACCCCCTCCCGCCCAAACCAGTGGTGAGGCTCACCGCATCTCTCCAGCTGCCCAATGGAATCACCATGGACGTGCCCATCACAGTGGACTCGGGCAGCAACGCGGACTTTATAGGGCAGGACTTTGTCGACAAGCACGCTATACAGTTGCTGCCGGCCACACTGCCCCTGCAGGTTGTCACGGTGGATGGCAGGGAGTTGCTAGGGGGGCAAGTGGTGAAGCAGACGCCGCCAATGGCGATGCGACTTGGGAATCACAAAGAAATCATCAGCTTCAATGTCACTCAACTATCGGATACGCCCATTGTATTGGGCATGAGTTGGCTGGACAAGCACAGTCCAACGCTGGCTTGGTACCAGAGGCAGCTGGTATTCGGCTCTTCCTTTTGTGCTGAACACTGCATCGTGCACCGGCAGGAAGGAGAGGAAGAGGAGCCACAGCAGCTGCTAGGCACGCTGCAAGCGATTCCCCACAAGTACGCAGAATTTTTGGAAGTTTTCTGCGAGAAGGAGGCGGACAGGCTACCCCCTCACAGACCATATGACTGCAAAATTGACCTGCTGCCGGGGGCGGCGCTGCCTAAAGGGAAACTGTATTCCATGTCGGAGGACGAGCTGCAGGAACTCAAAGAGTTCATCGATCATAATTTGGAGCGCGGTTTCATCCGAGAGTCCAAGGCAGCGGGGGGCAGTCCTGTATTTTGTTAAAAAGCGAGACACGCCCCAAAAAAGACTGGTCGTGGACTATCGCATTTTAAACAGTGTGACCAAGCCGTCGGACTTCCCCATGCCCCGAATCGACGACCTCCTGGCGAAGGTGCGGAAGGGGAAAGTGTTCACCAAATTAGACCTGCGAGGGGCGTACAACCTCATTCGCATGCGGGAGGGAGATGAGTGGAAGACGGCCATGTTCACGCCACTGGGTACCTACGAATACAGAGTTATGCCTTTTGGACTGCAAAATGGCTCCCACGTTTTTCAAGCTTTCATGCATCACGTGTTGGCGGGACTTCTCTACAAGACGTGCGTCTGTTTCTTAGATGACATCCTGATCTTTTCGGAATCGCAGCAGGAGCATGACAGGCACGTCAAGGAAGTGCTGACCAGACTAAAGCAACATAGGCTCTACGCCAAGCTGGAGAAGTGCCAATTCGACGTGACGGAGGTGGATTTTCTGGGCTACAAGTTGTCTGACAAGGGGCTCGCCATGGACAGCGCCAAGGTTCGAGCGGTATTGGACTGGAAGAGCCCACGCAACCGGAAAGAGGTCCAAAGGTTTGTCGGCTTTGCGAACTTCTATCGCAAGTTTATCAAGGGCTTCGCTATGCAGACAGCGGCCATCACAGACACGCTTAGCTCCAAGAAAAAGAAGTTCGTTTGGACAGAGGAGGCGGAGCAGTCCTTTCAGGCACTCAAGCGTCTCTTCGCGTCGGAAGAGCAGCTGCTTCACGTCAACCCCAGCAGGCCGATGAGGGTGGAGACAGACGCCTCGGACAGAGCCGTGGGGGCGGTCCTGCTGCAAAAGGACCAGCAGGGGGTGTGGCGACCGGGAGCGTTTTACTCCAGGAAGCTCAGCAAGTCCGAGCAGAACTACACCATCTGGGACAGGGAGTTGCTGGCCATTCATGCAGCGTTCAAAGCGTGGAGGCACTTCCTGATCGGCGCCAAGCACACGGTGCAGGTTTGCACGGACCACAAGAATCTGGAGCACTGGCGCACGGCACAATTCCTAAACCAGAGGCAGATACGCTGGGCTGAGTTTTTTGCGAACTTCGACTTCCGCATAGAGTATGTCCCGGGGGACACTAACATCATGGCGGACGCCCTCTCCCGTAAGCCACAGTATCTGGAGGACGCAACGCCAGCGGCAGCCATGCACATCTTCGCACCAACAGTATGGGCGTGCGCCGCGGCCACCGTGGACCTGGAGGCGGTGCGACGAGCATTGCAGGATGACTCCTTCGCGCAAGCAAAGATGGCAGAGGTGCAAAGGGGCAAGGCTGTGGCCGACGGTTTCCAGCTACGAGATGGATTGCTCATCCGTAAAGGGGCCATCTATGTGCCGGGAGACGACCTTCGCGCCAAGGTGCTGCAGCAGCTGCACGACGCGCCCACGGCCGGGCACTTTGGCAAGGAGAAGACGGTGGAATTAGTAGCCAGGGATTTCTGGTGGCCTGGAATGAGAGGGGAGGTCGCAGACTACGTGGCGAGGTGTGACATCTGCCAGAGGGCCAAACCAGTGCACAGACCGCCGGCCGGACTGTTGGAACCGCTGCAAACTCCGGTCGAACCTTGGTAAAGGGTGGCTCTGGACTTTGTCACGGATCTGCCCAGCTCGAGGGGCAAGACGGCAGTGCTGGTGGTGGTGGACCTGTTTTCCAAGATGGCCCATTTCATTCCGTGTGCTAAGGTGGCCACGGCGGAGCAAACCGCCAAACTGTTCATAGACCACGTGTTCAAGGTTCACGGTCTGCCACGGTCTATTCTGTCCGACCGCGGGCGGCAGTTCATCTCGAATTTTTGGCAGAAGCTGATGGGCTTCCTAAACGTCAAGATCAACCTGGCGTCGGCGAGGCACCCGCAGACCAACGGGCAAGCGGAGCGGGTCAATGCCATCATGCAGCAGTACCTGAGATGCTATGCGAATCAACAGCCTGCGACGTGGGTGGATTACCTGCCGCTTGCCGAGTTCGCCTACAACAACACGAAGCACGTGTCCACGGGGGTCACGCCGTTCTTCGCCAACAACGGGAGGCACCCCAGAACCTTCCCGGGACTGGAAAGAATGGGGGAGGGGGAGCCGCAGACGGCAGATGCGTTCGCGTCGGAGCTGCAGGAAGTCCACGATCAGCTGAGGCGCCACCTGGAGCTGGCCAAACACGCATACAAGGTACAAGCGGACAGACACAGAAGGGTTGGCGAAGAGCTCCACGTGGGAGACTGGGTCTGGTTAGCAGCCCACGCAGTGCCGGCCAGGTCGTTGGCCAAGAAGAAACTAGGGCATAAACAACTGGGGCCCTACCAAGTCGAAGAGCAGGTCAACCCGGTAGCTTTCAGACTGGCACTTCCAGAGGGTTCCAGAATGCATCCGGTGTTCCACAGATCGGTGCTCACTCCCTACAAGGCACCGCACAGGTTCCAGGAACCAGGAACGGCGCCGAGTCCGGTCAGAGACAGAACAGGGCACGCGGGAGTGGCACAGAAGGAGCGCATCAACGAAGTCACGGAGATTTTGGACTCCAGATGGGGGGAAGAGGGGGTGGAATACTTTCTCGCCAAGGAGGGCACCCCGGCCAGTGCGAACAGCTGGGTGCCGGGCTACGCCTTGGACGAACCTCTACTCAAAGACGAGTTTCATGCCCTCTTTCCACATAGACCTATGCCAGCAGACTTTTTCGACGACTGGCTTTTCACGCCAACGCTTTCTGCCAGCACGTTCCGGGGGTTTGACTCGGACGAGGACCCGATACGAGACGCCCGTTCCCCGGAGGGGTCACCCTCAGGATCTGCCTCAGAACCCTCGTATTGGTGGGACGATAGACCAGAGGAGCAGTGGCGCAGGAAGTGGCAGGAAGGTCCAGGACGAGCAACGCCGCCAGGAGGAAGTGAGGGAGAAACGGACATGGACGTTTTCGGGGACGACCCTGGTTTCGAGCACGGCGGCACAGAGATGGAAGCGGAGGTGACCGTCGTCGACGAGAGCAGGGAGGAAGACCCGAGAGACTTCAGATGGAGGCCCGCCACGGGAAGCGAACGATATCCGACGTTCGTCCCTTTGCAACAGCAGCACCCAGCTCCAGCACCGGAAGGAGGGGAGGGGGGAATGGGGGGCTTCGAGGGGGGGATGGATGTCAGGGGTTTAGGAGCAGAGGCAAGGGCAAGGGAGGAAACAGAGAGCGAAGGGGAGGAGGCAGAAGAAAAGATGAGTGATGACGACGACCCGAGATCTCCTAGTCTTTCCAGTGAATCAGAGGATTCACAGAAAGGAGCACCAGTGGCCAGGGCAAGGGGGGAGTCTAGGGGGGCACCCCAGGAAGATAGAGCCAGAGGGGACTCAGGGGAGAGCAGTTGGAAATCGGGACCAGCGTCACCGCCAGGGAGCAGGGAAGAAGGAGGGAGCCAGGGGGCAAGCGCTGGCAGCTCACCACAGGAGGGAGGGCATGAGTCAGGAGTGGCCACACCTCCATCGGGGAGCGAAGAAACGGTTAAGAGGAAAGTGGAAGGCTGGGCGCGCGCGCCAAGTTCAAATGCAGAGGAAGGCGGCGCAGTAAGCAGCCCGGAAAGGGAACCAGGTCCTAAAGCCCGGCGCAAGGAGGCAGGAGGGTCCGGGTCAGCGTCAGAAGAATCCCGGAAGGAAGAAACCCCGGGGGGCAGAGGGACCCAGAGGAGAACAGTCAGGCGGAAAAGGTGGAGCAGGGCTAGGATATTAAGTTGGTGCACAAGGGGCGGAGACTCAGACGGAGCTTCGCCGATCTAGCCATTAGACGTAGAGTTGCAAGTAGCAGCTTGAGAATGGAAACTGTAACTCAATAAAGACTTTTACTTAATGACCGCTGGCCAGCGTGATCCTCTGTGAGCTAGGATTTTGAAGCAGCTCTGACAATGGCGCATTTCATTCCTTGCGCGAAGGTGGCGACAGCGGAGCAGACAGCCAAACTGTTCATCGACCCACGTGTTCAAGGTGCATGGGTTGCCACGGTCCATTCTGTCCGACAGGGGGCGCCAGTTTGTGTCCAGTTTCTGGCGGAAGCTCCTAGGGATCCTGCACGTCAAAATCAACCTGTCGTCGGCGAGACATCCGCAGACCAACGGCCAAGCAGAAAGGGTCAACGCGATCATGCAGCAGTACCTGAGATGTTACGCCAATCAGCGACCCGCGGCTTGGGTGGATTACCTGCCGATGGCTGAGTTTGCCTACAACAACACGAAGCATGCGTCTACGGGGGTGACGCCGTTCTTCGCTAACAATGGAAGGCATCCCAGAACCTTCCCGGGGCTCGTAACGACGGGGGAGGGGGAGCCACGGGAAGCCGACCATTTCGCAGCAGAATTGCAAGAGGTGCACGACGAGCTACGGAGACATTTAGAGCTAGCTAAACAAGCCTATAAGGTGCAGGCGGACAAACACAGGAGGGAGGGGGAAGACATCCAGGTGGGAGACTGGGTATGGTTAGCGGCCCAAGCGGTGCCGGCCAAGTCGTTAGCTAAAAAGAAGCTAGGACACAGGCAACTAGGGCCGTACCAAGTTGAGGCCAGGATCAATCCCGTAGCGTTTCGATTGGCCCTCCCCGAGGGTTCCAGAATGCACCCGGTCTTTCATAGGTCGATGCTCACCCCCTACAAGGCCCCACACAGATTTCAGGAGTCAGGGACGGCACCGGAACCAAGCAGGGAGTCGCCCAAGAGGGGGAGGTCACCTAAGGACGAACCAGTCAACGAGGTCACAGAGATTCTGGACTCAAGATGGGGGGAAGAGGGAGTAGAATATTTTCTCGCCAGGGAGGGCGCCCCGGCCAGCACCAACAGTTGGGTGCCAGACTACGCTTTGGACGAACCCCTCCTCAAGGACGAGTTCCATGCCCTTTTCCCACACAGGCCCATGCCAGCACAGTTTTTCGACGATTGGCTTTTTACGCCCACACTTTCCGCCAGCACCTTTCGAGGGTTCTCCTCCGTAGAGGAGACGACGCCAGAGTCGAGCCCTCCAAGGGGATCGTGTTCGGGGGTGGACACCGACCCTTCTTACTGGTGGGACGACCAACCAGAAGAGGACTGGCGCATGAGGTGGTGGGTGGGTCCTTGGCAAGCAGACCCCACCCAGGCAACAGGGGGAGGGGAGGACGTGAACATGTTGGGAGA
>NC_138128.1:103992309-103994809 GCF_964188305.1 Podarcis bocagei | reverse complement strand
TTAGGGTTAGGGTTAGGGTTAGGGTTAGGGTTAGAGTTAGGGTTAGGGTTAGGGTTAGGGTGAGCGTTAGGGTTACGGTTAGGGTTAGGATTAGATTTAGGGTTAGGGTTAGGGTTAGGGTTAGGGTTTGGGTTAGCGTTTCGGTTATGATTAGTTTTAGGATTGGGGTTAGGGTTAGGGTTAGGGTTAGGGTTAGCATTTCGGTTAAGGTTAGGGTTAGGGTTAGGATTGGTGTTAGGGTTAGCATTTCGGTTAGGGTGAGGGTTAGGGTTGGGGTTGGAGTTAGGGCTAGGGCTAGGGTTAGGGTTAGGATTAGGTTTAGGGTTAGGTTTTGCATTTTGGTAAGGGTTAGGGTTAGGGTTGGGGTTGAGGTTGGTGTTAGGGTTAGGGTTAGGGTTAGGGTTAGGGTTAGGGTTAGGGTTAGGGTTAGGGTTAGGGTTAGCGTTTCGGTTGTGATTAGTTTTAGGATTGTGGTTAGGGTTAGGATTGGGGTTGGGGTTGGGGTTAGTGTTAGGGTTAGCGTTTCGGTTAGGGTTAGGGTTAGGGTTAGGGTTAGGGTTAGGGTTAGGGTTAGGGTTAGGGTTAGGGTTAGGATTGGTGTTAGGGTTAGCATTTCGGTTAGGGTTAGGGTTAGGGTTGGGGTTGGAGTTAGGGCTAGGGGTAGGGTTAGGGTTAGGTTTTGCATTTTGGTTAGGTTTAGGTTTAGGTTTAGGGTTAGGGTTAGGGTTAGGGTTTGGGTTGGCATTAGAGTTAGGGTTAGGGTTAGGGGTAGGTTTAGCATTTCGGTTAGGGTTAGGGTTAGGGTTAGGGTGGGGCTTAGGGTTAGGGTTAGGGTTAGGGTTAGGGTTACGGTTAGGGTTAGGGTTAGGGTTAGGGTTAGGGTTAGGGTTTCGGTGAGGGTTGGGTTGGAGTTAGGGTTAGGGTTAGGGTTAGGATTCGGGTTTGGGTTAGCATTTCTCTTAGGGTTAGGGTTAGGGTTAGGATTGGGGTTAGGGTTAGGGTTAGGGTTGGGTTTGGGGTTGGGGTTGGAGTTAGGGCAAGGGTTAGGGTTAGGGTGAGGGTTAGGTTTAGCATTTCGGTTAGCGTTAGGGTTAGAGTTAGGGTTAGTGTTGGGGTTGGGGTTAGCGTTAGCATTTCGGTTAGAGTTAGGATTAGGGTTAGGGTTAGGGTTAGGGTTAGGGTTAGGGTTGGGGTTGGGGTTAGCATTTCGGTTAGAGTTAGGGTTAGGGTTAGGGTTAAGGTTAGGGTTAGGGTTAGGGTGGGGGTGGGGATTAGGGTTAGGGTTATGGTTACGGTTACGGTTACGGTTAGGGTTACGGTTACGGTTAGGGTTAGGGTTAGGGTTAGGGTTAGGGTTAGCGTTAGCGTTAGGGTTACGGTTAGGGTTAGATTTAGGGTTAGGGTTACGGTTAGGGTTAGGGTTTGGGTTAGCGTTTCGGTTATGATTAGTTTTAGGATTGGGGTTAGGGTTAGGGTTAGGGTTAGCATTTTTCTTTGGGTTAGGGTTAGGGTTAGGGTTAGGGTTAGAATTGGTGTTGTGTTTGGAGTTAGGGCTAGGGGTAGGGTTAGGGTTAGGATTAGGGTTAGGTTTTGCATTTTGGTTAGGGTTAGGGTTGGGGTTGGGGTTGGGGTTAGGGTTAGGGTTAGGGTTAGGGTTAGGGTTAGGGTTAGGGTTAGGGTTAGGGTTAGGGTTAGGGTTAGGGTTAGGGTTTGGGTTAGCGTTTCGGTTGTGATTAGTTTTAGGATTGGGGTTAGGGTTGGGGTTGGGGTTGGGGTTAGGGTTAGCGTTTCGGTTAGGGTTAGGGTTAGGGTTAGGGTTAGGGTTAGGGTTAGGGTTGGGGTTAGGGTTGGGGTTGGAGTTAGGGCTAGGGTTAGGGTTAGGGTTAGGTTTTGCATTTTGGTTAGGGTTAGGGTTAGGGTTAGGGTTAGGGTTAGGGTTAGGGGTAGCATTAGAGTTAGGGTTAGGGTTAGGGGTAGGTTTAGCATTTCGGTTAGGGTTAGGGTTAGGGTTAGGGTGGGGGTGGGGGTTAGGGTTAGGGTTCCGGTTAGGGTTAGGGTTAGGGTTAGAGTTAGGGTTAGGGTTAGGGTTACGTTTAGCATTTCGGTTAGGGTTAGGGTTAGGGTGGGGGTGGGGGTGGGGGTTAGGGTTAGGGTTACAGTTACGGTTAGGGTTAGGGTTAGGGTTAGGGTTAGGGTTAGGGTTAGGGTTAGGGTTAGGGTTAGGGTTAGGGTTACTGTTAGAGTTAGGGTTAGGGTTAGGATTAGATTTAGGGTTAGGGTTAGGGTTAGGGTTAGGGTTAGGGTTAGGGTTAGGGTTAGGGTTAGGGTTTGGGTTAGCGTTTCGGTTAGGGTTAGGGTTAGGGTTAGGGTTAGGGTTAGGGTTGGGGTTGGAGTTAGGGCTAGGGGTAGGGTTAGGGTTAGGGTTAGGGTTAGGTTTTGCATTTTGGTTAGGGTTAGGGTTGGGGTTGGGGTTGGGGTTGGGGTTAGGGTTAGGGTTAGG
>NC_138128.1:103914809-103937309 GCF_964188305.1 Podarcis bocagei | reverse complement strand
ACCGTGGCAGACCGTGAACCTTGAACACGTGGTCTATGAACAGTTTGGCGGTTTGCTCCGCCGTGGCCACCTTGGCACACGGAATGAAATGTGCCATCTTGGAGAACAAGTCCACCACCACCAGCACGGCCGTCTTGCCCCTCGAGCTGGGCAGATCCGTGACAAAGTCCAGGGCCACTCTCTCCCATGGTTCGACCGGAGTTTGCAGCGGTGCCAACAGTCCGGCCGGCGGTTTGTGCACCGGTTTGGCCCTCTGGCAGGTGTCACACCTCGCCACGTAGTCCGCGACCTCCCCTCTCATTCCGGGCCACCAGAAATCCCTGGCGACTAATTCCACCGTCTTCTCCTTGCCAAAGTGCCCGGCAGTGGGCGCGTCGTGCAGCTGCTGCAGTACCTTGGCGCGAAGGTCATCTCCCGGCACGTAGATGGCCCCTTTACGAATGAGCAATCCATCTCTCAGCTGGAACTCGTCTGTCGCTGCCGTGCCCCTGTGCACCTCTGCCATCTTCGCTTGCGCGAAGGAGTCATCCTGCAACGCTCGCCGCACCGCCTCCAGGTCCACTGTTGCCGCAGCGCACGCCCACACTGTTGGTGCGAAGATGTGCATGGCGGCCGCTGGCTTGGCGTCCTCCAGATATTGCGGCTTACGAGAGAGAGCGTCAGCCATGATGTTGGTGTCCCCCGGGACATATTCTATTCGGAAGTTAAAGTTCGCAAAGAACTCAGCCCAACGTATCTGCCTTTGGTTCAGGAACTGTGCCGTGCGCCAATGCTCCAGATTCTTGTGGTCCGTGCAGACCTGCACCGTGTGCTTGGCGCCAATCAGGAAGTGCCTCCATGCTTTGAACGCTGCATGAATGGCCAGCAACTCCCTGTCCCAGATGGTGTAGTTCTGTTCGGACTTGCTGAGCTTCCTGGAGTAAAACGCTCCCGGCCGCCAAACCCCCTGCGGGTCTTTCTGCAGCAGGACTGCTCCCACGGCTCTGTCCGAGGCGTCTGTCTCCACCCTCATCGGCCTGCTGGGGTCGACATGCAGCAGCTGCTCTTCTGACGCGAAGAGACGCTTGAGTGCCTGAAAGGACTGCTCCGCCTGCTCTGTCCAGATGAACTTCTTTTTCTTGGAGCTAAGCGTGTCCGTGATGGCCGCTGTCTGCATAGCGAAGCCTTTGATAAACTTGCGATAGAAGTTCGCGAAGCCGACAAACCGTTGGACCTCCTTCCGGTTGCGTGGGCTCTTCCAGTCCAACACCGCTCGAACCTTGGCGCTGTCCATGGCGAGCCCCTTGTCAGACAACTTGTAGCCCAGAAAATCCACCTCCGTCACGTCGAATTGGCACTTCTCCAGCTTGGCGTAGAGCCTATGCTGCTGTAGCCTGCTTAGCACTTCTTTGACGTGTCTGTCATGCTCCTGCTGCAATTCCGAAAAGATCAGGATGTCATCTAAGAAACAGACGCACGTCTTGTAGAGGAGCCCCGCCAACACGTGATGCATGAACGCTTGAAAAACGTGGGAGTCATTTTGCAATCCAAAAGGCATAACTCTATATTCGTAGGTGCCCAGAGGCGTGAACATGGCCGTCTTCCACTCATCCCCTTCCCGCATGCGAATGAGGTTGTACACCCCTCGCAGGTCTAACTTGGTGAACACGCTGCCCTTCCGTACCTTTGCGAGGAGGTCGTCGATTCGGGGCATGGGGAAGTCCGATGGCTTGGTCACACTGTTTAAGATGCGATAGTCCACCACAAGTCTTTTTGGGGGCGTGTCCCGCTTCTTAACAAAGAATACAGGACTGCCCCCCGCTGCCTTGGACTCCCGGATGAAACCGCGCTCCAAATTATGATCTATGAACTCTTTGAGTTCCTGCAGTTCGTCCTCGGACATGGAATACAGCTTCCCTTTAGGCAGCGCCGCCCCCGGCAGCAGGTCAATTTTGCAGTCATATGGTCTGTGGGGAGGTAGCCTGTCTGCCTCCTTCTTGCAGAAAACCTCCAAAAATTCTGCGTACTTGTGGGGAATCGCTTGCAGCGTGCCTAGCAGCAGCTGTGACTCCTCTTCCTCTCCTTCCAGCCGGGGGACGATGCAGTGTTCAGCACAAAAGGAAGAGCCGAAGGTCAGCTGCCTCTGGTACCAAGCCAGCGTTGGGCTGTGCTTGTCTAGCCAACTCATGCCCAATACAATGGGCGTGTCCGATAGTTGAGTGACGTTGAAGCTGATGATTTCCTTGTGATTCCCAAGGCGCATCACCATTGGTGGCGTCTGCTTCACCACTTGCCCCCCTAGCAGCTCCCTGCCATCCACCGTGACCACCTGCAGGGGCAGCGTGGCCGGCAGCAACTGTATAGCGTGCCGGTCTACAAAGTCCTGCCCTATAAAGTCCGCATTGCTTCCCGAGTCAATGGTGAGCGGCACGTCCATGGTGATTCCATTGGGCAGCTGGAGCGATGCTGTGAGCCTCACTACTGGTTTGGGCGGGAGGGGGTCCATGGGCTGTGAAATCTCCGGGGACTTCTTCACTGACACGTCTGGCTGGGCCCCATTGCCTCTTCCTCCAGCCAGACATCGTCGTTTCCCTGCTGTGGTCCTCCTTGTTGTGTTGCTGCAGTTACCATTGCTGAGGCTGCATTGTGCTTGTGGAGCCTCCGGGGACACTCTTTCGCCATATGCCCTGGATCTTCGCAGATGTAACACTTCCTGTTCCCTCTAGGAGGCTTCGCTTTCACTGTTGTCGGTGCTAGGGCTCTGGCTGCTGACTGAGCCCTTGTACTTCCAACCTCCATAGGTTCCACCCCTCCTCCTTGTGGAGGCGTGGATTGCGCACGCGCTGCTTCTCTGGGAAGGAAGGAGGAGCCCCTGGCTGGTTCGCGCCCTCCACGCCCTTCGTCCCTGCTCCACGGACGTTCTTCCAGCCGCACCCCCACGGCTAGCGCCCTCTGAACGATCTCCTGCGTGGTCCGGGGTCTCTCCCCCCTCGCAATTTCATCTTTAACAGAGCCGTGCAATCCCTCCCAAAACAGGTCTCTTACAGGAGCCGAATCTCTGTCCCATTCCAGGGCACTGACCAAAGCGAAAAAGCGGGCATGATACTGCCTTACGCTGGCCCTCCCTTGTTTCAGTCCATGTATCTGCTGCCGAGCAAGATCCACGTCAATGCTTGATAAGAAACACCCATCCATCGCTTTAATAAAGGCATCCGCATTTTGGAGCGCCGGATCCTTATCCCTTCACAAATTGCGCAGCCATGCTTTAGCTTCCCCATGCAAATGGGACATGATGAACCCCACTTTCTCTTGCTCATCTCTAAAGTCTTTTTGCAACAGTTCCAGTGCGCACATTACATCTGCTCTAAAGTTGGGGTACTGCTGCAGGTTCCCATCGAAGTGAGAGACCAGACCGCCTGTTCGTCTCGCCAACCCAATTCCCTCCTGTCTGGGTGTCAGTTGCCCGTGCTGCGTAAGCATGTCCAACCTGACCTGGAGATCCCTGCAGGCGGCAGCTGCCTCCTCCTTTCTCTTCCTGGATGCGAGAGCCACGGCATTCAGTTGTGACACTGCTTTTCTGAGTTCCTCTATCTGCTGCTCAGCCGTCATGTTGTCTGCCGTTCGTGAGCTAGCTAGTAGGCACCTGCTTCTCTCCTCTCCTCGAGGCTGTAGATGCCCACAATTTGGAGACGGAGCTTACTGTCAGAGCTGCTTCAAGATCCTAGCTCACAGAGGATCACGCTAGCCAGCGGTCATTAAGTAAAAGTCTTTACTGAGTTACAGTTTCCATTCCCAAGCTGCTGCGTGCAACTCTACGTCTAATGGCTAGATCGGCGAAGCTCCGTCTGAGTCTCCGCCCCTTGTGCACCAACTTAATATCCTAGCCCTGCTCCACCTTTTCCGCCTGACTGTTCTCCTCTGGGTCCCTCTGCCCCCCGGGGTCTCTTCCTTCCGGGATTCTTCTGACGCCGACCCCCCGGAACCTCCTGTCTTAAAGGAAAACATTATGCCTTAAAGGAAAACATTATGAAAATGGTATACAGGTGGTACATGACCCCAGTCAAGCTGGCAAAAATCTATCATTTGCCCGATAATAAATGTTGGAAGTGTAAAGAGACTGAAGGTACCTTTTATCACCTCTGGTGGACATGCCCGAAGATTAAGGCCTTCTGGGAAATGATCTATAATGAAATGAAAAAGGTACTTAAATGTACTTTTTCTAAAAAACCAGAGGCCTTCCTCTTGGGCATTGTCGGCCAACTGGTGACAAAGAAAGATAGAGCTTTTTTCATGTATGCCACAACAGCAGCAAGAATACTCATCGCAAAGTATTGGAAGACACAAGACCTACCCACTTTGGAAGAATGGCAGATGAAAGTGATGGACTATATGACACTGGCCGAGATGACAGGCAGAATCCGTGACCAACGAAAAGAGACGGTAGAAGAAGAATGGAGAAAATTTAAAAGCTATCTTAAGGACTACTATAAACTCAATGAATGTTAAAATGTCGTAGTTTCCAGAAACAAAGGGGTACAGGGACATAAGGTCAGAGCGTAAGAGAGGACTAAGATGAATGAGATCGGAAAGTAATAATTGGGAGTTGCTAGTTGAACTATGGACATTGGGATGCAGAGAGGGGGGGTATGGGGAAGTCCTAGAAAAGAGGTTTATGAAAATATGTTTGAAACTATACGTGTATGTTCGTCATTTTTAATGTTTGTCTGTTTTTCTTAAAAATGTTGTAAAACCAATAAAAATTTTATAAAAAAAAATAATAATATCCTAGCCCTGCTCCACCTTTTCCGCCTGACTGCTCTCCTCTGGGTCCCTCTGCCCCCCGGGGTCTCTTCCTTCCGGGATTCTTCTGACGCCGACCCCCCGGAACTCCCTGTCTCCTTGCGCCGGGCTTTAGGACCTGGCTCCCTTTCCTGGCTGCCTACTGCGTCACTTTCCTGTGCATTTGAACTTGGCGCACGCGCCCAACCTTCCACTTTCCGTCTGACCGTTTCTTCGCTCCCCGATGGAGGTGTGGCCACTCCTGACTCGTGCCCTCCCCCCTGTTGCGAGCTGCCAGCGCTTGATCTCTGGCGCTCTTCCTCTTCCCTGCTCTCTGGCTGTGACGCTGGTCCCGATTTCCAACTGCTCTCCTCGGAGTCCCCTCTGGCTCTATCTTCCTGGGGTGTCCCCCTAGGCTCCCCCCTTGCCCTGACCACTGGTGCTCCTTTCTGTGAATCTTCTGATTCACTGGAAAGACTCGGAGAACTCGGGTCGTCGTCATCACTCATCTTTTCTTCTGCCTCCTCCCCCTCGCTCTCTGTTTCCTCCCTTGCCCTTGCCTCTGCTCCTGAACCCCTGACAACACCAAAGAACACGACTAGAAATAAGTGAATGCCAAGATTCTTCTTTCTATGTAGCTGCAACACAAAACAACATGTTTGGCTTTGTTTAGGCGTATTACACTTGGCTTTGCTACGGTTACGGTGAAGGTTAGAGTTAGGGTTAGGGTTGGGGTTAGCGTTAGGGTTAGTCTTAGGGTTAGGGTTAGGGTTAGCGTTTCGGTTAGGGTTAGGGTTAGGGTTGGGGTTGGGGTTGGGGTTAGGGTTAGGGTTAGGGTTAGGGTTGGGGTTGGGGTTAGGGTAAGGGTTAGGGTTAGGGTTAGCGTTTCGGTTAGGGTTGGGGTTAGGGTTAGGGTTAGTGTTTCGGTTAGGGTTAGGGTTAGGGTTAGGGTTAGGGTTAGGGTTAGGGTTAGGGTTAGGGTTAGGGTTAGGGTTAGGGTTAGGGTTAGGGTTAGCGTTTCGGTTAGGCTTAGGGTTACGGTTAGTGTTACGGTTAGGGTTAGGGTTAGGGTTAGGGTTACGGTTAGGGTTAGGGTTAGGATTAGCATTTCGGTTAGGGTTAGGGTTAGGGTTACGGTTACGGTTAGCATTTCAGTTAGGGTTAGGGTTTCGGTTAGGGTTAGGGTTAGGGTTAGGGTTACGGTTAGGGTTAGGGTTAGGATTGGGTTAGGGTTATGGTTAGGGTTGTGTTAGGGTTCGCGTTTCGGTTAGGGTTACGGTTACGGTTAGGGTTAGGGTTAGGGTTAGGGTTGGGGTTAGGGTTAGGGTTAGGGTTAGGGTTAGGGTTAGGGATAGCGTTTCGGTTAGGTTTAGGGTTACGGTTAGTGTTACGGTTAGGGTTAGGGTTAGGGGACGCGGGTGGCGCTGTGGGCTAAAGCCTCAGCGCCTAGGGCTTGCCGATCGAAAGGTCGGCGGTTCGAATCCCCGCGGATTGGGGTTAGGGTTAGGGTTAGGGTTAGGGTTACGGTTAGTGTTACGGTTAGGGTTAGGGTTAGGATTAGGGTTAGCATTTCGATTAGGGTTAGCATTTCGGTTAGGGTTAGGGTTAGGGTTGGGTTAGGGTTACCGTTTCGGTTAGGCTTAGGGTTACGGTTAGTGTTACGGATAGTGTTACTGTCAGGGGTTTAGGAGCAGAGGCAAGGGCAAGGGAGGAAACAGAGAGTGAAGGGGAGGAGGCAGAAGAAAAGATGAGTGATGACGACGACCCGAGATCTCCGAGTCTTTCCAGTGAATCAGAGGATTCACAGAAAGGAGCACCAGTGGCCAGGGCAAGGGGGGAGTTTAGGGGGGCACCCCAGGAAGATAGAGCCAGAGGGGACTCAGAGGAGAGCAGTTGGAAATCGGGACCAGCGTCACCGCTAGGGAGCAGGGAGGAGGAAGGGAGCCAGGGGGCAAGCACTGGCAGCTCACCACAGGAGGGAGGGCATGAGTCAGGAGTGGCCACACCTCCATCGGGGAGCGAAGAAACGGTTAAGCGGAAAGTGGAAGGTTGGGCGCGTGCGCCAAGTTCAAATGCAGAGGAAGGCGGCGCAGTAAGCAGCCCGGAAAGGGAGCCAGGTCCTAAAGCCCGGCGCAAGGAGGCAGGAGGGTCCGGGTCAGCGTCAGAAGAATCCCGGAAGGAAGAAACCCTGGGGGGCAGAGGGACCCAGAGGAGAACAGTCAGGCGGAAAAGGTGGAGCAGGGCTAGGATATTAAGTTGGTGCACAAGGGGCGGAGAATCAGACGGAGCTTCGCCGATCTAGCTACTAGACGTAGAGTTGCACGCAGCAGCTTGAAAATGGAAACTGTAACTCAATAAAGACTTTTACTTAATGATCGCTGGCTAGCGTGATCCTCTGTGAGCTAGGATCTTCGAGCAGCTCTGACAGTAAGCTCCGTCTCACAAGTGTGGGCATCTACAGCCTCGAGGAGGGGAGAGAAGCAGGTGCCTACCAGCGAGCTCACGAACGGCAGCCGACATGACGGCTGAGCAGCAGATAGAGGAACTCAGAAGAGCAGTGTCACAACTGAATGCAGAGGCTCTCGCATCCCGGAAGAGAGAGGAGGAGGCAGCTGCCGCCTGCAGGGATCTCCAAGTCAGGTTAGACGTGCTTACAAAGCAGACACCCAGACAGGAGGGAATTGGGTTGGCGAGACGTACAGGCGGTCTGGTCTCTCACTTCGATGGGAACCTGCAACAGTATCCCAACTTTAGAGCAGATGTACTGTGCGCACTGCAACTGCTGAATAAAGACTTTAGAGATGAGCAAGAGAGGGTGGGATTCATCATGTCCCATTTGCATGGGGATGCTAAAGCATGGCTGCGCAATCTATGGAGAGATAAGGATCCGGCGCTCCAAGATGCGGATGCCTTTATTAAAGCGATGGATGGGTGTTTTTTATCAAGCATTGACGTGGATCTTGCCCGGAAGGAGGTGCATGGACTAAGGCAAGGGAGGGCCTGCGTAAGGCAATATCATGCCCGCTTTTTCGCTTTGGTCAGTGCCCTGGAATGGGACAGAGATTCGGCCCCTGTGAGAGACCTCTTTTGGGAGGGGCTGCACAGCTCGATTAAAGATGAGATCGCGAGGGGGGAGCGACCCCGGACCACCCAGGAGGTCGTTCAGAGGGCACTGGCAGTGGGGGTGTGGCTGGAAGAACGTCCGTGGAGCAGGGACGAAGGGCGTGGAGGGCGCGAACCAGCCAGGGGCCCCTCCTTCCTTCCCAGAGACGCAGCGCGGGCGCAATCCACGCCTCCACCAGGAGGAGGAGCGGAACCTATGGAGGTGGGAGGTGCAAGGGCTCAGTCAGCAACCAGAGCCCTAGCACCGGCAGCAGTGAAAGCGAAGCCTCCTAGAGGGAACAGGAAGTGTTACGTCTGTGAGGAGCCAGGGCACATGGCGAAAGAGTGTCCCCAGAGGCCCCACAAGCTCACTGCAGCCTCAGCAATGGTGACTGCAGCGACGCAGCAAGGTGGACCACAGCAGGGAAACGACGCAGTCTGGCTGGAGGAAGAGGCACTGGGGCCCAGCCAGACGTGTTAGTGACGCAGTCCCCAGAGATTTTGCAGCCCGTGAACCCCCTCCCGCCCAAACCAGTAGTGAGGCTCACCGCATCTCTCCAGCTGCCCAATGGCATCACCATGGACGTGCCAATCACCGTGGACTCGGGCAGCAACGCGGACTTTATAGGGCAGGACTTTGTCGACAAACACGCTATACAGTTGCTGCCGGCCACACTGCCCCTGCAGGTTGTCACGGTGGATGGCAGGGAGCTGCTAGGGGGGCAAGTGGTGAAGCAGACGCCACCGATGGTGATGCGACTTGGGAATCACAGAGAAGTCATCAGCTTCAATGTCACTCAACTGTCGGATACGCCCATTGTATTGGGAATGAGTTGGCTGGACAAGCACAGCCCAACGCTGGCTTGGTACCAGAGGCAGCTGATCTTCGGCTCTTCCTTTTGTGCTGAACACTGCATCGTGCCCCGGCAGGAAGGAGAGGAAGAGGAGTCACAGCTGCTGCTAGGCACGCTGCAAGCGATTCCCCACAAGTACGCAGAATTTTTGGAAGTTTTCTGCGAAAAGGAGGCGGACAGACTACCCCCTCACAGACCATATGACTGCAAAATTGACCTGCTGCCGGGGGCGGCGCTGCCTAAAGGGAAACTGTATTCCATGTCAGAGGACGAACTGCAAGAACTCAAGGAGTTCATAGATCATAATTTGGAGCGCGGTTTCATCCGAGAGTCCAAGGCAGCGGGGGGCAGTCCTGTATTCTTTGTTAAAAAGCGAGACACGCCCCAAAAAAGACTGGTCGTGGACTATCGCATTTTGAACAGTGGGACCAAGCCATCGGACTTCCCCATGCCCCGAATCGACGACCTCCTAGCGAAGGTGCGGAAGGGAAAAGTGTTCACCAAGTTGGACCTGCGAGGGGCGTACAACCTCATTCACATGCGGGAAGGAGATGAGTGGAAGACGGCCATGTTCACGCCACTGGGGACCTACGAATACAGAGTTATGCCTTTTGGATTGCAAAATGGCTCCCACGTTTTTCAAGCTTTCATGCATCACGTGTTGGCGGGACTTCTCTACAAGACGTGCGTCTGTTTCTTAGATGACATCCTGATCTTTTCGGAATCGCAGCAGGAGCATGACGGGCACGTCAAGGAAGTGCTGCGCAGGCTAAAGCAACATAGGCTCTACGCCAAGCTGGAGAAGTGCCAATTTGACGTGACGGAGGTGGACTTTCTGGGCTACAAGCTGTCTGACAAGGGGCTCGCCATGGACAGCGCCAAGGTTCGAGCGGTGTTGGATTGGAAGAGTCCACGCAACCGGAAGGAGGTCCAACGGTTTGTCGGCTTCGCGAACTTCTATCGCAAGTTTATCAAAGGCTTCGCCATGAGGGCAGCGGCCATCACTGACACGCTTAGCTCCAAGAAAAAGAAGTTCGTTTGGACAGAGCAGGCGGAGCAGTCCTTTCAGGCGCTCAAGCGTCTCTTCGCGTCGGAAGAGCAGCTGCTTCATGTCAACCCCAGCAGGCCGATGAGGGTGGAGACAGACGCCTCGGACAGAGCCGTGGGGGCGGTCCTGCTGCAGAAGGACCAGCAGGGGGTGTGGCGACCGGGAGCGTTTTACTCCAGGAAGCTCAGCAAGTCCGAGCAGAACTACACCATCTGGGACAGGGAGTTGCTGGCCATTCATGCAGCGTTCAAAGCGTGGAGGCACTTCCTGATCGGCGCCAAGCACACGGTGCAGGTTTGCACGGACCACAAGAATCTGGAGCACTGGCGCACGGCACAGTTCCTAAACCAGAGGCAGATACGTTGGGCTGAGTTCTTTGCGAACTTCGACTTCCGCATAGAGTATGTCCCGGGGGACACTAACATCATGGCGGACGCCCTCTCCCGTAAGCCACAGTATCTGGAGGACGCAACGCCAGCGGCCGCCATGCACATTTTCGCACCAACAGTGTGGGCGTGCGCCGCGGCCACCGTGGACCTGGAGGCGGTGCGACGAGCGTTGCAGGATGACTCCTTCGCGCAAACAAAGATGGCAGAGGTGCAAAGGGGCAAGGCTGCGGCCGACGGTTTCCAGCTACGAGATGGATTGCTCATCCGTAAAGGGGCCATCTACGTGCCGGGAGACGACCTTCGCGCCAAGGTGCTGCAGCAGCTGCACGACGCGCCCACGGCCGGGCACTTTGGCAAGGAGAAGACGATGGAATTGGTAGCCAGGGATTTCTGGTGGCCTGGAATGAGAGGGGAGGTCGCGGACTACGTGGCGAGGTGCGACACCTGCCAGAGGGCCAAGCCAGTGCACAGACCGCCGGCCGGACTGTTGGAACCGCTGCAAACTCCGGTCGAACCTTGGGAGAGGGTGGCTCTGGACTTTGTCACAGATCTGCCCAGCTCGAGAGGCAAGACGGCAGTGCTGGTGGTGGTGGACCTGTTTCCAAGATGGCACATTTCATTCCGTGTGCGAAGGTGGCCACGGCGGAGCAAACCGCCAAACTGTTCATAGACCACGTGTTCAAGGTTCACGGTCTGCCACGGTCTATTCTGTCCGACCTGGGGCGACAGTTCATCTCGAATTTCTGGCAGAAGCTGATGGGCTTCCTGAACGTCAAGATCAACCTGGCGTCGGCGAGACACCCGCAGACCAACGGGCAAGCGGAGCGGGTCAATGCCATCATGCAGCAGTACCTGAGATGTTATGCAAATCAACAGCCTGCGACGTGGGTGGATTACCTGCCGCTTGCCGAGTTCGCCTACAACAACACGAAGCACGTGTCCACGGGGGTCACGCCGTTCTTCGCCAACAATGGGAGGCACCCCAGAACCTTCCCGGGACTGGAAAGAATGGGGGAGGGGGAGCCGCAGACAGCAGATGCGTTCGCGTCGGAGCTGCAGGAAGTCCACGATCAGCTGAGGCGCCACCTGGAGCTGGCCAAACACGCATACAAGGTACAAGCGGACAAGCACAGAAGGGTTGGCGAAGAGCTCCACGTGGGAGACTGGGTCTGGTTAGCAGCCCACGCAGTGCCGGCCAGGTCGTTGGCCAAGAAGAAACTAGGGCATAAACAACTGGGGCCCTACCAAGTCGAAGAGCAGGTCAACCCGGTAGCTTTCAGACTGGCACTTCCGGAGGGTTCCAGAATGCATCCGGTGTTCCACAGATCGGTGCTCACTCCCTACAAGGCACCGCACAGGTTCCAAGAACCCGGAACGGCGCCGAGTCCAGTCAGAGACAGAACAGGGCACGCGGGAGTGGCACAGAAGGAGCGCATCAACGAAGTCACGGAGATTTTGGACTCCAGATGGGGGGAGGAGGGGGTAGAATACTTTCTCGCCAAGGAGGGCACCCCGGCCAGTGCGAACAGCTGGGTGCCGGGCTACGCTTTGGACGAACCTCTACTCAAAGACGAGTTTCACGCCCTCTTCCCACATAGACCAATGCCAGCAGACTTTTTCGACGACTGGCTTTTCACGCCCACGCTTTCGGCCAGCACTTTCCGGGGGTTCGACTCGGACGAGGACCCGACACAAGACGTACGTTCCCCGGAGGGGTCACCCTCGGGATCTGCATCAGAACCCTCGTATTGGTGGGACGATCGACCAGAGGAGCAGTTCCGCAGAAAGTGGCTGGAATGCCCAGGACGAGCAACGCCACCAGGAGGAAGTGAGGGAGAGACGGACATGGACGTTTTCGGGGACGACCCTGGTTTCGAGCACGGCGGCACAGAGATGGAAGCGGAGGTGACCGTCGTCGACGGGAGCAGGGAGGAAGACCCGGGAGCCTTCAGATGGAGGCCCGCCACGGGAAGCGAACGATATCCGACATTCGTCCCTTTGCAACAGCAGCACCCAGTTCCAGCACCGGAAGGAGGGGAGGGGGGAATGGGGGGCTTCGAGGGTCGGTGCCAGCGCTTAATGGCGGTCCTAGCTCCGAGCTCCGGAGAAGGACTGCTTCGCAAGTTCGGGTCTTACCCGCTACGGCAAGCGGGGGACCTTTAAAATCCCAGGCGCTGAAGCCTGAGAACAAGGAGACTCGGTGGGCACCTTCGCGCCCCCCGGTACCGTGAAAGAGCCTTTTTAAAGGCTACGGATCGACATCGGGAGTGAGCGCGGTGCTGAGAGTCGCTACCCAGCCTGCGAAGTGAAGCCGCGTCGCCATAAGCGGAGAGCGCCTATTCCTTCCTGAAAAGGAAATTCGGACTGATTCCCCGTGAGTAAGAACTGAAAAATAACCGGGACTCTTTCAATTTTAAAAATTGGGCTAAAAACGGGGGAGATTTAAACAAAGGAAGTCTGCCTCCCCCCCGACTGCATGAAAGCGAAAGCAACGGAGCTCTAAACCTGCATCCGTTTAAATCCGTCCTTTGATCAGCTAAACCGGACATTTAAACCTTTGATCTCCCCTCTAGCAAGCAGGGCAGAGGGGAGGTGAATCTGACCATTAACTGCATGATTTATTTGGAGGAAAAAAACCTCTGCTGTCTCATCTGTTTGAAAGTACGAAACGGTCTGCCTTCTTAGTACACTGAACTGACTTTTCCCTGTGAAGTGATACTTTGATACAAAGTTTCCACACTGCCTGACTATTGCATATTATAAGAAGAAACAGTATAAATTGGGCAACTGTGGCAATTTGAAGTTATAAGTATTTAGTAACATTGACTTTGACTGTGTTAAGCTCCCTTTTTCTTACTTTTTGGACTGTCTCCTTTGTTTTGGTATTTGGAAATTTCGCTCTATGGCCATTTTGATTTGCTCCCTCTAGAGGATAAAGTAAAGTTCGGCACGGCTTAAGACAGTGGAATTTTCCAAGGGAGAACAAATCCCGTGGGAATTGACCTTGACATGAGTGGCCCACAAGAAGAGATAGTCACAAGAGCCAAGATCAAGCAACAACAACAACAACAACAGTTGCAGCTGCAACAGGCAAAGAAAAGAGGCTCAATCTCAGGCGCAACAGCCGGATCAGCAGGAACAACAGGTCAAGACAAAGGAGCAGCCGTTTCTATGGAAGCTGTGACAGAGGCCCTGCTCAAGATAAACCAAACCCTGGAGTCTTTGACAAAACAGACTTCAGAGAACACACAAAAATTAACAGAAATATCAGCAAGATTAAACCAGAATACAGAATCTATAAATAAATTGGTAGAGGAGAACGCCACCACGCGCCAAATTGCCGAGGAGGCCAAAGCCACTGCCGGAGAGACACAGGAGAAGTTAGAGCCGCTTGCCAAGAAGGTCTATGAGCATGATGCAACTTTGGCCTTGTGGGAGTTACAGAGGAAAGAGAGAAATTTAAAATTAAGACTGATTCCGGAGAATGAAAGAGACAGCCTTGTGGAATACTTGACACGGGAGTTTGCGGATTGCTGGGACCTTGAGGAAGACGAATTCAAAATTACGACTGCCTTCAGATTGGGTAAAAAGCAAGATAGAAAGACACCGAGAGACTGTCTGATTACACTCAGATCCAAGGAGGAAAGAGACAAAATATTAGGATTACACTTTGAAAAGGCCCTGCAAATTGGAAATTCAGCTGTACAGATCTTCAAAGACATCCCAAAATACATTTTGGATTTAAGAAACTTTTACAAGGACTTGGTTCTCTTGCTAAAGAAGAACACTATTCGCTTTAGGTGGGAGTTTCCACAAGGACTGTCATTTGACTACAAGGCAAAGAAAGTGAAAATAAAGACAATTCAAGATAAAGACAAATTTTTGGCAAGATACCAGGAGGATTTACAGAAGGGGACTGTGGACGTACTTGCAGAACAGAGGAGAGCACTGGACATCCTGAATCTCTCGTTTGGACAAAAACCACCACCATCAGAAGAAGAGCAACAACTTGGAGCTGTTGGAGGAGCCTTAAGAAAATAACAAGATGGCTCTGCAATTCCTTAGTTGGAATTGTAATGGGCTCAATGGGCCTTTGAAGAGAAGACAAGTATTTCATATATTGAATAAAGAACAATTGGACTTGATATGCTTACAAGAAACTCACATAACCAGAGCCCACAGGAGATTACTTTCAAATAAAAGGCTAGGACAAGAATTTATTTCATCAGACAAAGTTAAGAAGAGAGGAGTTGTAATATATGTGAAGGAGAAATGGGCTCCAAAAATGATATTCAAAGATGAACAAGGGAGATATCTGGCTGTGGAGATACAAGTACAAGGAGAAAAATTCTTAGTTGTTGGAATTTATGCACCAAATGAAGGCAAATCCGACTTCTTTAAGAGACTTCATGAAACTTTGATGGACTATTTGGATTACAATATGATAATTATGGGAGACATGAATGGCGTGGTCTCCACTAATATGGACAAGGCACAAAGACTTACAGTCACCAAAGAAGGGAGACTCCCTAAGACTTTCTTTGAAATGACTGAAAATATGGACTTGATAGATATTTGGAGAACAAGGAACCCTCTGGAGAGAGAGGGAACCTTTTTCTCCCAAGCAATGATGACCTGGACCAGAATTGACCAAATCTGGGTTACTAGTGGAATGGCCCCAAAGATTAAGAAAGTGGAAATCTGCCCAAAAACTTGCTCCGACCATAACGCCGTGAAGATGGAGATGAAACTCACAATAACTGGTCAATTTAGATGGAGAATGAATGACACCCTCTTTCGAGATAAGGAGATTCTCACGAAGGCCCAAAAGACTCTAAAAGATTATTTTGAAATAAATTTGAGGACCGACGTGGAGAAAAGAGTGATCTGGGACGCAAGTAAAGCGGTGATGAGAGGATTTTTGATTCAACAAAACTCAATAAAGAGGAGAAAACAAAATGAGAAAAAAGAGAAGATTCTGGAAATGATAAAAGAAGGAGAGAGGAAATTAAGAACAAAACCAAAGTCTCAGGACATCTTAAGAGAGATCAAATTATATCAAACACAATATATGGAATTGATGAACCAAGAGATTGAATGGAAGATAAGGCAAATGAAGCAAAAGACTTTTGAATCAGCAAATAAATGTGGCAAACTTTTGGAATGGCAACTGAAGAAAAGGCAGAAACTAAATACAGTTACAAGCCTGGAGGTGGATGGAAAGAATATATCTAAACCCAATGAAATTAGAAATTGCTTTTTAAGTTACTTTAAAAAACTCTACACTCAAGGCCCGCAAAATGAAGAAGATATAGACAAATTCCTTGGAAAATATGGATTACAAAATATCTCTCATCAAAGTAAGATGGACTTGAACCAGAGAATCTCAGAACAAGAGATAGAGGCTGCCATTCAGAATATGCAACTGGGCAAATCTCCGGGACCAGATGGACTGACTTCCAGATACTACAAATCGTTGAAGGAATGGTTGACTCAACCATTAAGAGAAGTTTGTAATGAGATCCTTGAAGGAAAAAGGGCACCTGAATCGTGGAAAGAGGCATATATTTCACTCATACCAAAGTCAGAGACTGAAAAGACCCAACTCAAGAACTACCGCCCAATATCATTGCTCAATGTGGATTACAAAATTTTTGCAGACATTTTGGCAAAAAGACTCAAAAGAGTTTTGATGGAGATGATTCATAAGGACCAAGCAGGCTTTCTCCCTAAAAGACACCTGGCAGACAATGTAAGGAATGTAATAGACATTCTGGAAAAGCTAGAGGTGAATATAAACACTAAAGCAGTATTGATCTTTGTGGATGCGGAGAAAGCCTTCGACAATATTTCTTGGAGTTTTATGAAGAAGAATCTTCATAGGATGGGGGTAGGCCGGGGTTTTGAGAATGGTATGGCTGCAATATACTCTGAACAAAAAGCCAAACTGATTGTAAATAATGTTGTGACTGAGGAGCTTAAGATAGAAAAAGGAACACGACAGGGGTGCCCGATTTCCCCATTACTCTTTATTTCAGTTCTGGAGGTGTTGCTGAATATGATAAGAAATGACCAGCAGGTTAAAGGTGTGCAGGTCGGAGCTAAACATTACAAGTTAAGAGCGTTCGCAGATGACCTAGTATTGACTTTGCAAGAGCCAAACACTAGTACGAAAAAGGTATTAGAAATAATACAACAGTTTGGCCAGGTAGCTGGATTTAAGTTGAACAAGCAAAAAACCAAAGTTTTAGGGAAAAACCTAACAGATATGGAAAAGGAGAAATTTCAAGAGGAAACAGGTTTGACTGTGGTCAAGAAGGTCAAATATCTAGGGGTTTATCTAACATCCAAGAATCAGAATTTGTATAAGGACAATTATGAGAAATGTTGGTCAGAAATTAAAAAAGATTTAGAAATATGGTCAAATTTGAAACTGTCAATGTTAGGCCGAATTGCAGTAATTAAAATGAATGTATTGCCTAGAATGTTATTTTTGTTTCAGACCTTGCAGATTATTGATAAGATGGAATGTTTTAAGAGGTGGCACAAAGATATCTCGAAATTTGTCTGGCAGGGCAAAAAGCCCCGAATTAAATTTAAAATATTGACAGATGCTAAAGAAAGAGGGGGTTTTGCCCTGCCGGACCTAAAATTGTATTATGAGGCAGCAGCTTTTTGCTGGCTCAAAGAATGGATGCTCCTCGAGAATACAGACATCTTGGATCTGGAAGGTTTCAATAACGCTTTTGGTTGGCATGCATATCTTTGGTATGATAAAGTTAACAGTGCCTTCAAAAATCACATTGTCAGAAAAGCATTGTTTAATGTTTGGATAAGATATAAAGATCTATTGGAAAACAAAACCCCTAGATGGGTGTCACCAGTGGAGGCTAAAGCAGTGAAAAAACTCAATATGGAGGTCGGATGGCCGAAGTATTGGGAAATTTTAGAACAGGATGGAGATAAGTTCAAATTACAAAGTCAGGAGAAATTGAAGCATAAAGTGGAAAATTGGTTCCAATATCGTCAAATAATGGAATTTTTTAAACAGGACAGGAAAGTCGGCTTCCAGGTGGAAAAATCAAAATTAGAAACCGAATTGTTAGAACCCAGTACTAAGAATTTATCTAAAATGTACAACTTGTTGTTGAAATGGAACACACAGGATGAAACAGTTAAATCGGCTATGATTAAGTGGGCTCAGGATGTTGGACATAACATTATGTCAGCTGACTGGGAATGCTAGGGAGCAGGGAGGAGGAAGGGAGCCAGGGGGCAAGCGCTGGCAGCTCACCACAGGAGGGAGGGCATGAGTCAGGAGTGGCCACACCTCCATCGGGGAGCGAAGAAACGGTTAAGCGGAAAGTGGAAGGTTGGGCGCGCGCGCCAAGTTCAAATGCAGAGGAAGGCGGCGCAGTAAACAGCCCGGAAAGGGAGCCAGGTCCTAAAGCCCGGCGCAAGGAGGCAGGAGGGTCCGGGTCAGCGTCAGAAGAATCCCGCGGGGGGCAGAGGGACCCAGAGGAGAACAGTCAGGCGGAAAAGGTGGAGGGTTAGGGTTAGGGTTACCGTTTCAGTTAGGCTTAGGGTTACAGTAAGTGTTACGGTTAGGGTTAGGGTTAGGGTTAGGGTTAGGGTTAGGGTTATGGTTAGCATTTCGGTTAGGGTTAGCATTTCGGTTAGGGTTAGGGTGAGGGTTAGGGTTGGGTTAGGGTTACCGTTTCGGTTAGGCTTAGGGTTACGGTTAGTGTTACGGTTAGGGTTAGGGTTGGGGTTAGGGTTAGGGTTAGGGTTAGGGTTAGGGTTAGGGTTAGGGTTAGGGTTAGCGTTTCGGTTAGGCTTACGGTTACGGTTAGTTTTAGGGTTAGGGTTAGGGTTAGGGTTAGGGTTAGGGTTAGGGTTAGGGTTAGGGTTAGGGTTAGGGTTAGGGTTAGGATTGGGTTAGGGTTAGGGTTAGGGTTAGGGTTAGGGTTGTGTTAGGATTCGCGTTTCTGTTAGGGTTAGGGTTAGGGTTTGGGTTTGGGTTGGGGTTAGGGTTAGGGTTAGGGTTAGGATTGGGGTTAGGGTTAGGGTTAGGATTTGGGTTAGGGATCGGATTAGGGTTAGGATTGGGGTTAGGGTTAGGGTTAGGGTTAGGTTTAGGATTAGGGTTAGCATTTCGGTTAGGGTTAAGGTTAGGGTTGGGTTAGGGTTACCGTTTCGGTTAGGCTTAGGGTTACGGTTAGTGTTACGGTTAGTGTTACGGTTAGGGTTAGGGTTAGGGTTAGGGTTAGGGTTGGGGTTAGGGTTAGGGTTAGGGTTAGGGTTAGGGTTAGCGTTAGCGTTAGCGTTAGCGTTAGCATTTCGCTTAGGGTTAGGGTTAGGGTTAGGGTTATGGTTAGGGTTAGGGTTAGGGTTAGGGTTAGCATTTCGGTTAGGGTTAGGGTTAGGGTTAGGGTTACAGTTAGGGTTAGGATTGGGTTAGGGTTATGGTTAGGGTTAGGGTTGTGTTAGGATTCGCCTTTCTGTTAGGGTTAGGGTTGGGGTTAGGGTTAGGGTTAGGGTTAGGGTTAGGGTTAGGGTTAGCATTGGGGTTAGGGTTAGGGTTAGGATTTGGGTTAGGTTTCGGATTAGGGTAAGGATTGGGGTTAGGGTTAGGGTTACGGTTAGTGTTACGGTTAGGGTTAGGGTTAGCTTTTCGGTTAGGCTTGGAGTTACGGTTAGTGTTACGTTTAGGGTTAGGGTTAGGTTTACGGTTAGGCCTAGGGTTAGTGTTACGGTTAGGGTTAGGGTTAGGGTTAGGGTTAGGGTTAGGGTTAGGGTTAGGGTTGGGGTTAGGATTAGGGTTACGGTTAGGGTTAGGGTTAGGGTTAGGGTTAGCATTTCGGTTAGGGTTAGGGTTAGGGTTAGGGTTAGGGATACGGTTAGGGTTAGGGTTAGGGTTAGGATTGGGTTAGGGTTATGGTTAGGGTTAGGGTTGTGTTAGGATTCGCGTTTCTGTTAGGGTTAGGGTTTGGGTTTGGATTGGGGTTAGGGTTAGGGTTAGGATTGGGGTAAGGGTTAGGGTTGGGATTTGGGTTAGGGATCGGATTAGGGTTAGGATTGGGGTTAGGGTTAGGGTTAGGGTTAAGTTTAGGATTAGGGTTAGCATTTCGGTTAGTGTTAGGGTTAAGGTAAGCGTTGGGTAAGGGTTACCGTTTCGGTTAGGCTTAGGGTTACGGTTAGTGTTATGGTTAGTGTTACGGTTAGGGTTAGGGTTAGGGTTAGGGTTGGGGTTAGGGTTAGGATTAGGGTTAGGGTTAGGGTTAGGGTTAGGGTTAGGGTTAGGGTTAGGGTTTGGGTTAGGGTTAGGGTTAGGGTTGTGTTAGGATTCGCGTTTCTGTTAGGGTTAGGGTTAGGGTTTGGGTTTGGGTTAGGGATCGGATTAGGGTTAGGATTGGGGTTAGGGTTAGGGTTAGGGTTAGGTTTAGGATAAGGGTTAGCATTTCGGTTAGGGTTAAGGTTAGCGTTGGGTTAGGGTTACCGTTTCGGTTAGGCTTAGGGTTACGGTTAGTGTTACGGTTAGTGTTACGGTTTGGCTTATGGTTAGGGTTGGGATTTGGGTTAGGGTTAGGGTTAGGGTTAGGGTTAGCGTTAGCGTTAGCGTTAGCGTTTTGGTTAGGCTTAGGGTTACGGTTAGTGTTACGGTTAGGGTTAGGGTTAGGGTTACGGTTAGGGTTAGGGTTAGAATTTTGGTTGGGGTTAGGGTTAGGGTTAGGGTTACGGTTAGGGTTAGGGTTAGGGTTAGGGTTAGCATTTCGGTTAGGGTTAGGGTTAGGGTTAGGGTTACAGTTAGGGTTAGGATTGGGTTAGGGTTATGGTTAGGGTTAGAGTTGTGTTAGGATTCGCCTTTCTGTTAGGGTTAGGGTTAGGGTTAGGGTTAGGGTTGGGGTTGGGGTTAGGGTTAGGGTTAGGGTTATGGTTAGGGTTAGGGTTAGGGTTAGGGTTAGGGTTAGGGTTAGGGTTAGCATTGGGGTTAGGTTTAGGGTTAGGGTTAGGATTTGGGTTAGGTTTCGGATTAGGGTAAGGAGTGGGGTTAGGGTTAGGGTTACGGTTAGTGTTACGGTTAGGGTTAGGGTTAGCGTTTCGGTTAGGCTTGGAGTTACGGTTAGTGTTACGTTTCGGGTTAGGGTTAGGTTTACGGTTAGGGCAAGGGTTAGTGTTACGGTTAGGGTTAGGGTTAGGGTTAGGGTTAGGGTTAGGGTTGGGGTTAGGGTTAGGGTTACGGTTAGGGTTAGGGTTTGGGTTAGCATTTCGTTTAGGGTTAGGGTTAGGGTTAGGGATACGGTTAGGGTTAGGATTAGGGTTAGGATTGGGTTAGGGTTATGGTTAGGGTTAGGGTTGTGTTAGGATTCGCGTTTCTGTTAGGGTTAGGGTTAGGGTTTGGGTTTGGGTTGGGGTTAGGGTTAGGGTTAGGATTTGGGTTAGGGATCGGATTAGGGTTAGGATTGGGGTTACGGTTAGGGTTAGGGTTAGGTTTAGGATTAGGGTTAGCATTTCGGTTAGTGTTAGGGTTAGGGTAAGGGTTGGGTTAGGGTTACCGTTTCGGTTAGGCTTAGGGTTACGGTTAGTGTTACGGTTAGTGTTACGGTTAGGGTTAGGGTTAGGGTTAGGGTTGGGGTTAGGGTTAGGGTTAGGGTTAGGGTTAGCGTTAGCGTTAGCGTTAGCGTTTCGGTTAGGCTTAGGGTTACGGTTAGTGTTACGGTTAGGGTTACGGTTACGGTTAGGGTTAGGGTTAGGGTTAGGGTTAGCATTTCGGTTAGGGTTAGGGTTAGGGTTAGGGTTACATTGAGGGTTAGGATTGGGTTAGGGTTATGGTTAGGGTTAGGGTTAGGGTTGTGTTAGGATTCGCCTTTCTGTTAGGGTTAGGGTTAGGGTTGGCGTTGGGGTTAGGGTAAGGGTTAGGGTTAGGGTTAGGGTTAGGGTTGGGGTTAGGGTTAGGGTTAGGGTTAGGATTTGGGTTAGGTTTCGGATTAGGGTAAGGATTGGGGTTAGGGTTAGGGTTACGGTTAGTGTTACGGTTAGGGTTAGGGTTAGTGTTTCGGTTAGGCTTGGAGTTACGGTTAGTGTTACGTTTAGGGTTAGGGTTAGGTTTACGGTTAGGGCTAGGGTTAGGGTTAGTGTTACGGTTAGGGTTAGGGTTAGGGTTAGGGTTAGGGTAAGGGTTAGGGTTGAGGTTAGGGTTAGGGTTAGGGTTAGGGTTAGCGTTTCGGTTAGGGTTAGGGTTAGGGTTAGGGTTAGGGTTACCGTTAGGGTTCGGGTTAGGGTTAGGATTGGGTTAGGGTTATGGTTATGGTTAGGGTTGTGTTAGGGTTCGCGTTTCGGTTAGGGTTAGGGTTAGGGTTAGGGTTAGGGTTAGGGTTAGGGTTAGGGTTAGGGTTAGGGTTACGGTTACGGTTAGGGTTAGGGTTCGGGTTAGGGTTAGGATTGGGTTAGGGTTATGGTTAGGGTAAGGGTTGTGTTAGGATTCGCGTTTCTGTTAGGGTTAGGGTTAGGGTTAGGGTTAGGGTTGGGGTTAGGGTTAGGGTTAGGATTGGAGTTAGGGTTAGGGTTAGGGTTAGGGTTAGGGTTAGGGTTAGGATTTGGGTTACGGTTAGCGTTTCGGTTATGCTTAGGGTTACGGTTAGTGTTACGGTTAGGGTTAGGCTTAGGGTTACGGTTAGGGTTAGGGTTAGGGGTAGCAGTTCGGTTAGGGTTAGGGTTACGGTGAGGCTTAGGGTTAGGGTTAGGGTTAGCATTTCGGTTAGGGTTAGGGTTACGGTTAGGGTTAGGGTTAGGGTTACGGTTACGGTTAGGGTTACGATTGGGTTAGGGTTATGGTTAGGGTTTGGGTTGTGTTAGGATTCGCGTTTCTGATAGGGTTAGGGTTAGGGTTTGGGTTTGGGTTTGGGTTTGGGTTTGGGTTTGGGTTTGGGTTTGGGTTTGGGTTAGGGTTAGGATTTGGGTTAGGGTTCGGATTAGGGTTAGGATTGGGGTTAGGTTTAGGGTTACGGTTAGGGTTACGGTTAGGGTTAGGGTTAGGATTAGGGTTAGCATTTCGGTTAGGGTTAGGGTTAGGGTTAGGGTTAGGGTTATGGTTAGGGTTAGGGTTAGGGTTACCGTTTCGGTTAGGATTAGGGTTACGGTTAGTGTTACGGTTAGGGTTACGGTTAGGGTTAGGGTTAGGGTTAGGGTTAGGGTTGGGGTTAGGGTTAGGGTTAGGGTTAGGGTTAGGGTTAGGGTTAGGGTTAGGGTTAGGGTTAGGGTTAGGGTTAGGGTTAGGGTTACGGTTAGGGTTAGGGTTAGGGTTAGCATTTCGGTTAGGGTTAGGGTTAGGGTTAGGGTTAGGGTTAGG